>NW_023505237.1:0-116541 GCF_004664715.2 Peromyscus leucopus | reverse complement strand
AGAAAATCATGCCTGTTGCTGGAAACCTAGCAAACTACCCAGGACTAGTGAGGTCATGAATCTTAGACGAGAACGTAACGTTCACCGTTTTACTATACTTTACTGTATTCTAAATACTTAATCTTCTACCCACAGGTAAGTATAGCTCTCACCCCTCATCAAAGATGCTTCTCTTGGCAGCAAAGACTATTACAGAAAGCCAAAACTGGTAATAATGCAGAGACAAACAGGTCATGTGGAGCCCAGGTCCAGTGGATTTATCTACAGCACAGCTCCTGCAACTAAGGATCAGGAAACATCTCAGAACAGGAGCAGAAAGATGGTGGGAGCCAGAAGACCAGGAAGTCTGCTGTGAGATTTTGACTCCTGCAAATGACAGGGAAGCCACATCCATTGATACCCCAACAATATGTTTGCCCGGCAAAGATGACCAATTATAATATCAGTAGACATGCTGACTAGTAAGGGGAAAAATCTCACAGGGGTCCCCAAAGCAAAAGCTACAGGTAGAGGGGAGCATTAGCTCTCACAGAGATGATTCACCTAGTTGGTTATTCATATGAAGGGGTCAGCCCTGAAATCATATGCCCACAAGCGACACTAACTGAGGGACTCAGCAAGTTGTATTTATGTATTTTTGTGTTTATATACATGAAACAATAACAAACAAAAAATGGCTATCAATTTTAGAGGGAGTGAGGGGACATGAAGGGATAGAAGGAGAGGACATGGGATAAGTAGAGGGTTGGTGGAAGTGGCAAAATTACATTTTTATTTTAAAAGATTTTGATAAGAACAATAATCTTCTAAAAATACACAATAAAATACCTTCCTCTCCTAAGATCTTCCTAAGGTTGTCTCCCCTGTTTTGGTTGTATTGTCTTTCCTTCTGCTTCTTTTCACTCAACTTGACACAATCTTAAAGTGATAGAAAAATGAGAAGAGAGGCCAGATGCCCAGAAATATTCCCAGCCACTTAAGTAAAATGTATCTTTAATATTTCTTTAGACCTCTATTGTCCACACATTCAACACCATAAAGCCCCAGTGAATATGGCACATGGTCACTAATGCAAAGATATTTTGGCATAAGACAGTGCCCTTGGCACTGGTAACAAGCCTGGGGCCACACCAAAACCAGAGCCCAGGAATTCTTTGGCTTGTGTTGCACACATATGAGGCTGTATCTGCCTATGCAATGGAATGCTTTGTACTTCTTGTATTTTAAAGACTAAAATACTTAAAGACTATAATTAGATAGTTATCTGTAGCAATATGGTTAACACAATTACCAAAACACACCTTATCCATATAATGTACCAGTAGTCAAAGTAAACAGAACACATAAATACACATTTAAAAACCCACATATAAATTCTTATTGCAGCTTCATTCATGATTGTCAAAACTTGGAGGTAGCCAAGATACTAAGTATGTAGGTAAACTGGTATGTCTACATAACAGAATATTATTCAGCACTATATAAAAAGAGTTATCAAACTTTGAGAAGATGCAGAAAGATCTTATATAAACCTGAATGGTCTACTCATTATGTTTCTAAGTGGAGGTCAGTCTGGAAAAGGCAAAAGTGTGGTGACAGTTATGTAGGTACATGGTGGCCAGGAGCCAAAGAGCAGAGAAGAATGAAGAAGAACACAAGATTTGGAGGGCAATGAATATACTGGACTCATCAAATACACCCTACCTGTCAGTGCGCTTGCTAGTGCTGTGCCTATGCAGGGGTACCAGTGGGCAGTCTCTGTGCTTGCTTCATTTTCCTATGCAATATTGCCAATGATCTAAAAACTGCTCCTAAAATAACCACTGTCTTTTGATTAAAAGTGAGGATAGATTAAAATAATTCACCCTCACTTGAAATGATGGATCTTACTTATTCATTGAGAAACTGTATCCAAGAGTTGATCTACTGCAGTTGGCTGAATTTCCTATGTAAAGGTGTGATGCAAGATGCAAAAATGGAGCCCGTGTATAAAAGTTCTTACTCTCAAAGGCTCTGATTCAGAGGATGTGAAGTGAAAGCCAGACATCTGAAATGTTCCAGTCTTCTTGGGTGAAGCTGAGGACCATGGGTAAAGGATGTAACTTCCTCTGGACTGATGTCTGTCAGAGTCCTGCACACAGATGTGACTGGACAGTTTGCTGCCTTTGTAGGTGGATTAATTATTGCAGCAATGCAGATGAGCTTAAGGTCATATTGGTTAATAAGCATTAGTTCCTTATGTGAAGGTTTTGATTAAATGGTGCTTTTAATATTTTTAACATACTGCACTGCCAACCAGGCATTCAACACCTTAAGAATCAATGAATAATTTGCCTTTTAGAAAGAGCAATGAAAATGTTTAATATAAGGAAGTCATGGTCATTTGTCCTTAAAAATGATAACTATGGAACGTGAAAATAAATACAGATAATTTTCATCAATCTGCCAGCCCCATTCACAAAAGCCTAATTTATATTGGCTAAAATATTCCCTGATTTGTGTTACTAAGGAAACATTCCTATTGCTTGAAAGGAAAACTGTCCATTTAAAAATAGCAACATCCTTTTTCCTCAGAACTATTATGTGGTAATATCCACACAGTAGGTTGATCAGCTGAGCTCCATTAACATGGAGTTTTAAGCATGCACTCCACAGGAGAATTGACAGCAGACTCTGACAATTTGCCTTGATTCTAAGTAGCAGAAAGACTATGTCAAAATCAGGAAGTTGCAGACTATGGCAGAACCTAAAGGCCAACACTGGCTGCTCCTTCCGTTGTTTCAAAAATTCAGCTCGTCAGATTACTGAGGAACAAGTATCATATGTTCATAATGAAAGCAAGCACGGTGACAGGATATTGACACCTAGATCAGAAATTTGTATATTGGAAATTATAATCCTATTGTTCTAAAAAAAAGAATGAAACATAAAACAGATTCATGTTTCAGTTATAATTTATGAAAACTCAGAACCATCACCCAGAAAAATGCAATATTTTATTTTAATGTGAGTAGGTGATAATGTTTATGTTAATACTATCAAAAGATGACAGTAGAGAAATCTCCCATTTCTTAAAGAATTTAGAGTAAAACATCCATTTCTGTAGTGTTTTGAACTTATCTCTAAGAATGCACCTAAGCTCCACCATAGCTTTGTCCTACAATTACCATCAACTATACACATAAGCTTATAGTTCCTCATGAATACAAGGTTAATGAGAAAACAGGAATTATAAACAACTTTAAGATTCCACAGTGACCAGAAGTTGAGATCTAGGGAAACATACTGAAATGATTGCAAATTCATTTCCTAAATAACAAGTTGCATTATATTTCTGTTTACAAGAAATTACATGCAATTACTTTAACTAGGGAAAACAAAGGAAGAGAAAGAAAGCAGAGCCTGTATTGTCCAATGAAGAAATAACTTCTGTTAACACATTTCATTTTTCTTTTTCTAAGTTCTTTGCATGGTTAAGATGTAGATTTTACATACTACTTTAGCAAACCCCAACTCAAATCACATTTTATGTCAGTCATTTGATGCACTTTTTTTCTTCTGTTTTGGTGTTATACAATTTGCTAGAGAAATACTGTTATTTATGTGAAGATTTCTTGAATTTGAGCACCTAGGCTTCTAAATTTCACTGTTGAGAATAATGCTACTATAAATACCTTCGTATGTGAATTATTATCTGCATTCCTATATGCAAACCTCACATGCTAAATGTATCATTTCTAAGATACTACATGTATTGCCAGAGATGTATTTTTATATAGTTAAAATGCATTCCCATGCAGTACACAGTCTCCGTGGCTCTTATACAATGGATGTGGCCAATTTGCACTTCCATGCCACTTTTAAAGATCTGTCCTCCTCATGCCTCACGAGAATGGTTGAATTTCAATGCTTTTCATGAGAGTACCCTATTACCAGTGGGTTTTAAAAGCAGCAATTAAATGAGGTCAGAAGAAGAGCCCTGACTTAATCTGTGAAAAATATGACTTTACTGTTAATTAACTGACCCTAAAGCTTAGTGGTATTTTTTCCTGATTAGCTTTTAGAGTCTAAACCTTTCCTAGTGCTTATTCAAGTCGGTCTAATAAGGGACATGTGCAGCAATCATTAATTGCATCGGAGATTCCACATCAGACGCAGAGTCATTGACCGTGTCCCTTCTCTGGAGTTTAAAATTTGCAGTTTCCTGGGGACTTACTCTTTGCCCCTGTCATATTTCACAGGAGACATTTACCAAGATAAACTGGGTCAAGGAGTGTCTTTCTTTGGAGGGCCAAGGTTTTGCCAATGGTTCATAACAAATAACTCTTAACTAATTGTTGATAATATTGTGTTGGTGACAGCATGCTGTGTATTTATTGAAAACCCAGTGTGGACTTCTTAACAGGCCTTTCTCTAGCTGGTGTCTTTCTTAGAGTATAAAACTAGATGGAGAAGCTATAAGGAGATGTTAACTGAGTGTGACCCCACCCTAGGGGTCCAAAGTGCAGAACTAAAGGTTCTGGATAACCCAAATTAGCTATAATTTGCACATTCCCAGAAGTACTTAGTGTCCCTCAAGTAGTGGTCTTGGCTCCACAGATTTGTGGGTGTTTACAGTGTTATTTGTTTTGACATCCCCATAGGACTTTGTCCATTGTGTACAGGGGGCTTATGCTGTGGATATCCTTCTATATAAATAAAACACTGATGGCCAGTGACCAGACAGGAAGTATAGGCGGGACAAGGAGAGAGGAGAATTGGGGAAACAGGAAGAAGGGAGAGACACTGCAGCCACCGCCAGGACAAGCAGCATGTAAAGACACCGGTAAGCCACCAGCCATGTGGCAAGGTATAGATTTATAAAAATGGGTTAATTTAAGATAAAAGAACAGTTAGCAAGAAGCCTGCCACGGCCATACAGTTTATAAGTATTATAAGCATCTGATTGATTATTTTATATGTGGATTGTGGGACTGTGGGGCTTGGTGGAAGCTGGAGAGAAGCCCTCCAGCAACAGGCTTATTGAGCAGATTTTAAGTGAAGTTGAGAGAGTAGCATTGGTAGACTTGTCATGTTTCTGAAGGTTCGTAACAGTCATCATGAAAGGTACAACACTCCAGGCTTATATATCCAGCCGTCCATGTGACAGACACATGCCCAACCTTTCAATCTCAGGCAGTGTGCCATCTAATCTTCTTTTCTTGTTCCTTATCCCCATAAAATTGGCAACTGCATCCTCCCAAATTTTAGTTTAGCGTTCTCAGGCATCTTTTACTTCTTTTACTAACACCCTGTGCTGAATAGTTTTCTGTCAATGTGACACCAGGTACAGTCATCTGAAAAGAAGGAACATCAGTTGAGAAAATGCCTCCACAAGATTCGGCTATAAAGCATTTTCTTAATTGGTGACTACCAGGGGGTGCCCAGCCATTGGGGTGGTTCTATCTCTGGGCTGGTGGTCTGGGTCCTATAAGAAAGTAGCATGAGCAAACCATGTGAAGCAAGCCAGTAAGCAGCACTCCTCCATGGCCTCTGCATCAGCTCCTGCCTCCAGGTTGTCCCTGTTTGAGTTTCTGCCCTCACTGCTTTTGATGATAAACTGTTGTATGGAAGTGAAAGTAACACAAACTCTTCCTTCCCCAAGTTGCTTCTGGTCATGGTGTTTCATCACAAACAACAGCAACCCTAACCAAGACACACACAATTCTTACTGCGAAAGAATCCTGCCAGTCCCACCTTGAACCCATGGAAAGAACTAAGCAGGGCTCACGTGGACTCACAGAGACTGAAGTGGCAAGCACAGCCCTGCCTGGGTCAGCACCAGGTCCTCTGATGATTATATGTGATGGCTGTTTGCTCGGTGTTTTTGTGGGACTCCTAACAATGAGTGGGTGTGTCTCTGACTCCTTTGCCTGCTCTTTCAAGTCTTTCCTTCTATTGGGTTGCCTTGTCCAGCCTTGATAGGAGGGCTTTTGCCCTGTCTGACTGTATCTTGATTTGTTCTGTTTGGCTGTCCTCTCTTGGAGGCCAGCTCTTTTCTGAAAAGGAAATGGAGGAGGAATGGGTCTGGGGAGGTGCAGGGAGCCAGGAGCTAGGAGGGAGGGGAAACTGTGGTTGGGATGTACTTTATGAGAGAAGCGTCTATTTTAAATGAAAAAGAAAATGAAGAAAACCTCTGAACAATGCCATCATTTCTCACAGCCTCCCACTCTTCCCTGGACCCTCAAGGCACCATCATCTTGGTCGTATTTTCTAGGTCCCAATCTCAGAACCTTTACTCTTTCTCCATTTGTTTTTAAATAAATCCCTGCCCCCTTCTAACTTGCTCTGTGAAGTGCCTGTATTACATCTCCTTTGTTTAGTGCTCACAGTGCTGTTGGATTGCTTTACCTTCCTATGGGAATTCTAGGACAGGACACCAGGCGAGAATTAAGTCTTACAATGCTTGTTAACTCTCGGATATATGAGAAGGCCGCTACATAAAGGTACTTTTGTCCATGCTTTGTTGCTCTTGTCTTATAACCTTTATTGCTGTTAACTCCTTGCATTTTCATTGCGCTTCTCTGAACATGCCCTATAAAGTCATGCAATGGCCATCTGGAAAAAATCTTCAAGTGTTGAACATAGTCTTCTAGATTCCCACTCTTAAAATACTCATCTACAGATTCTGTCTTGTGATTCTCTTATACTTCCTTCCCATCATAAGCCTTCTGTAACGAGTCTGTCTCCTCTCCTTGACGTGTAATGATCGGGAAGCCCCTGTGCTGAGCAACCTTTGCTTCATTTATTCACCCTCCCTACTCTTGCAATTCAGACCACGCAGTTGTTGATACTGTTTTCAGTCTTGGCATAAGAGTTGCACTTACGTGCATACATGCATGCATGAGGTAGCTTTAAGTGCACAACTTTAAAACGGGACAATCTACACTCTTCCCTGTTGCCCCTTTCAAAGTCTAGCTTCTCATCTGAGTAAATGCCTCTACTACCCAGGTGCTCAAGGAAATATCCTGGATGTTATCTTGATTCTACTCTATCTTGCTTAAACATCAGGCATATGGACCTGAAAGTTTCATTGCAAGCATATCCGTAATCCCAGCCACTGGGACCACTGCACTCTGCCCATGCTGCTGGGTTTCAAGGCTTCCCCAGATCTGCTTATTTGCTGTCTTGCTACTATTCCATTTTATGCAGCAAGCAACAAACAAAACCATGACTCCCAGGAGCTCCAGAGATGGCTAAGAGCACTGGCTGGTCTTGCAGAGGACCTGGGTTTGTTTCCCAGCAGCCACATCACCACTAATGACTATCTGTAACTCCAGTTCCAGGGGCTTCAACATAGTCTCCTGGCATCTGGTAACACTGAACCCATGTGGTGTGTGTACATAAATGTAGTCAACGTGCTCACACACATAAAATAAAATAAAAAAACTATATAAATCTTTTAGAAGATTATGACACCCAGGTCTACTTTCCAAAAGTATCCTGTAATGTATAAAATGATTATAAAGTCTTAGTTAAGTGGAGAAGTATAGTGAGGAGGGGGCTAACAATGGGTACCAATGGGAGGAGGGAAGAGGAGAATATGTGATTGGTATGTAAAATAAACAAAAAATTTCTTAATTAAAAAAAAGTAGGTAGCAAGGGGTGACCATAGGAACACATTGTATACATGATGTGATTTACATAGCAAAACTACTCACTTTATATTAAATTTTTTTGTTCCCTAAGTTATACATGAAGGATCTCTTCCTGCCTCCTTTATACCAGGCTCACTCACCTTCCAACTGCCTCAGTCTTCTGTGAGGTTCCTGTCCTGTTGATCCTGTTAGTGTTCTGAAGAAACTCAGGTGATATATGCTGGCTGCTCCTCTGTCTGCCCACTCTGTGCTGTGCTTGCCAGCCAAGCACTGTCCCCTGAAGATTGTTTCCCTGAGTTCATTCTTTAAGGAGACCACAATTGCTGTCCCATCATTCTATTCAATTTGTCCCGCCCATCAGACCCCTACAAGAAGCCCAGCTGTATGATAACCAGACTTCTCTCTTTCAGTGCGATGTCGACAGTGCTGTATCGAATTTCTGTTACTTAGATGATATTTATGAATAAATAAGAGTATACAAAAGAATAACTGAATAAATTGAGCAAAGTGGAAGACTTTTTTATTGTATTTCTTTGGCTCAAATTTACCAAACAAGGCAGTTTCATAGGCACACGCCCTTCTTGTGCACATACCTGAGACCTTGGCTAAATTTTATGTTTCTATGGGAACTGGATATGATGGAATTTGCTTTCCTTCCCACAGATGGAGAAACTGAGATACAGAGTGATTGCCCCATGCTTTTAGCAATCTCCAGCCTGAACCATTGCTTCTCTAATTGGAACTGCTGATTAAATGCCTGGCCCACCTCCAAACCCTGGGCCACATTTTCTCAACATGATTTGCTGCTAAAGAGAACAAAGCCAGGAGCTCGGGACTCCATTTCTTTTCCAGGTTTCTTTGTTCTTCCGTGTACCTGGCCTTTGGTTAACTTACTACAAGAGAACTTTCTTGCTAGCGTTCATTGGATCTTTTAGGGAATGCCAGTATGAAAATTTTAAGAAGAAAATGAAGAAGCAGGTTGTCATTTGGGTGGAACTTTACTATTCTGTTTTTGAACAGGGACCTGGATAGACTGTTGCAACTCATCATAATAAAAACACTTCCCCTCCCACAGAGCATTAAGTCCAATCATACCACTAGTGTTTATATGAAACATTTTTTCTAATGAGACCCTTGCAAGGCTGTGTTTATTCTGTCGGTTAGGATTCTTCCCAGTAGAGGGAACCCGCAAGAGGTATGACAGTATCTTACCCTGGACTCTTCTTAACTATCTGTAAATGGAAGAACAATTAAAATCATCAAGGACAAACTTGCCAAAACCCCTCAAGGGTGATCAGAGAGCCTGTCTATCTCAGATGAAAGAATGTGGCTACCCAGACATTACTGTTACCAGGAGCCGAGATGAAAGGAAACATGAGTGAGACAGAAAATTTGCCACCTAAATGACTGAACAGAAACATGAAAGAAAAGACACCAAGTATCCGAGTCTAGACCTAATTGCAAAGAGGAACCTTTCCATGAAATACAATTAGGCTTCTAGAGAGATCAAAGCATTTTTCTATCAGGGAGGTGTGAGGGCAAAGACATTTTCTCCCTGAAAGTAATAAACATTACCAAGATTTAAGGGAAAATCCAGAATCTCCTCTAGGACTTGGGGGTGGTGGTGGTGGTGAAATGTATGTGATAGGCTGTTAGTTATGGATGGCACACACACCAAAACATAAATAAATGCAATTAGCCCAAGATACTCTAGCTAGTAAAATAAATTATCCTGTGCTGTAATTAAATGTCATTGGAAAGCATCTTTATAATAATAGTTACTTCATTATATAGTATTTTTGAAAATTAAATTTATAATAACCTGTAGAAATGATTCATAATTCTTTGCTCTGCCAAAACACAGACACCATGCTCCCAGAAGTCTGTGCATGAGTAATACTGTATGTTCCTTAGAATTTCTAGAAGCACTTGAAAAACTATATATTCTATTTCCCACGTCAAGCAAGGTAAATGGAGGATTATGTGAATATATATGTATATGTATTGAGAGATTTCCTCCCCCAGATCCTAGTTTAGCTGGAGTTTTTGTTTCTAGCTTTTTTTTTCTAGTAGGAAAGAAAATAGATAATACCTGAAGTGCAATTCTTATTATTGTTGAAAGATGGCTGCTAAATTGTGTCGGGTTGCTAAAATAAAGAGTTCCTGAAAGTCTCTAGCAGCTATGGAATTTGTGCTGACCTGTTAGGCAGGCCCTTGAGCCAGGACATGGTAGATTTTTTCATCAAATCGGGAAAACATGGGAGGTTTCACGGATGCAGATTCTGTTACATTTCTAGCAAGACCTGAACAAGGATGACACCAATAGACATTCTAACATGGAAGAGGAAAGATCATGAGTCCCCATCTCTAGAGAGAACTTCAGACAGCTAAAGAATGCTGAGAGCAGGAGAAATAGTCTTGCCCAGAGAAGAAACCACCCCCCAATTGTTTATCCAGTACTAAGTGGTCAGCCCTGAATTCATCTGCATACAGGCAATATTTTACAGACTAAACAAGTTGTATTTATATATGTAGGAATGTGTGTGTGTGTATGTGTGTGTGTGTATATGTGTGTGTGTGTGTGTGTGTGTGTGTGTGTGTGTGCTATAATAATGAAAGAAAAATGATTTTGAGATTGAACAAGGGTAGCAGGGCATGTACATAGGAGGGGTTGGGGTAAGAAAGGGAAGAGGAATGATGTAATTATAATTTCAAAAAATATTACAAGCAAGAGGCATTGGAAATCAAATAAAACAAACCTCTATGTATGTTTTCTTTCCTATAAGACATTTTCAGGTATTTTGTTTTAAATCAAAGGAAAAGCGATTTTGCAAGTATTTACAGAAAGCCCTGAGAGTCTAAATGAAAACCAATAGTAGAGTGACTGTTAGAACCAAGTAAAGTCAGACACAAACACTAGGTTTTTGTTCTTGCTAGGCTATTACTTTGAAAGGAAACAGGCTACCAAAAGTAGAGTTTGAATTACAGACTTCATTCCTGACAGCAGGACAGAGGGGTTGGCTGGAGATTTCTTGAGTCTTTTCCTGCTCTAACAACACCAATGTTGACTTGGAGGTTCCAGATATTTCTCCAAACTTTGTCACATTGGATTGAATCATCTGGAAGTTTTTCATGATGGTGACTCATGCTAACACGTGTTGGAAGGCCCACAGTGAGTAACTGCAGAGCACAGGATAGCATTACATAGTGCCCGAGGCGGCCCAGGAGAGAATAGTAGCAGACATTTTTCCTCAGTGCACAGTCCAAGCAGAAAATGGCACTTTCCTCTCTAAGCTTTAGTATTAAATGTAAAAAAAGCAAGGTGATGAGCTTGTGGTATCTTTTCTATTGAAGGGCATGGATCAAGAATGTGTTGCTATTACTTTTATATGCATAAAGTCTAGAAATATTCTAGACGGGGAACTCTGGCTCTGAGGAGCCTTTTTGAAATCCTCAGTCCAGTGTCTCAAACACGGTGGTAGAATGCAGGCTGGTGCAGTAGGCAGAGGAGACTCAACAGCTCTGGAAAGATGCTTGAAACCAAGCAACACTTGGAGAAGAAGAACTCAAGTGTGTGTGGAGCTACTGAATGCAAGCATGCTTGACTCTGTGCATAAAGAAGAAAACAGGCACGGTTCTCCACAGCAGACCTTTTCTTTTAGGCTGCCAACCAGCTTCCAAATCATGACACAGAGACTTGTTATTAGTTATGAAGGCTCGTCTTATCTTATGCTCATTTCTTGCTAGCTCTTATAACTTAACCTGTTTGTCTTTATCTGTGTTTTGCCTTGGGTTTTTTTTTTTTTTAACTTTTCCTTCTGTATGTCCTACTCTGTGTCTGCTGGCTAGTGGCAGCCTGGCTGGCCCCTGTGTCTCCCTTTCTTTCTCCCTCATTCTCTCCTCTCTTCTTCTCTTCTCTCATTCTTTCCTCTCTTCTTCCTTTCTTCTTGTTCTTCTCTTTGCCTAGATTTCTCCTCTTATTTATTCTCTCTGACTGCCAGCCCCTTCTATCCCTCTCTCTGCCTAGCTATTGGCCATTCAGCTTTTTATTAGACAAATCAGGTACCTTAGGCAGGCAAGTTGAAACAACAACACACCTTTTCATAATTAAACACACATCCTTACACTGTTAAGCAAATGCAGCATAAACAAATGTAACACACCTTTACACAGTTAAAGTAATATTCCACAGCCTAATTAAATGTAACCCACCTTTACAGAGTTAGTAATTTCCACAACAGTTCTCTGTTCAGTCTCGAGGTGGATTGCCTTTAAAAATAATAATACCTCTGAGTTGTTTAAAATAATGTAATTAGCTATATAAGGTAGCAGGGAAGAAATTGTCCTAGAAAACTGAAAGAAATAATTGACAACCATAGCTTCCTATTCCCAAGAGGGGATGGGTAAGAATGTGGTGAGAAAGCTTTTAATAAAGGCTGCCTCTGTTCCAAAGATGCCATCAGGTAAAGCCAGATAAACTAGAGGAACTTTAGGCTTTCATGATGGAAACTTCCTGCTGATTCAGGGAGAGAGCCAAATGTTCCTAAGAGGTTAATGGTGATTCACTATAGAAGGTAAGAGTGTTTAAAAAAGTATTTTCTAATGTTTGAGCGATAACTTAATAGTTCAGTATTGAAAAAGGATCACCAACAATGAGATCCTTTTGGAAAGAAAGAAAAGACCTAAGATACAGACTGATTTCCTGAGATAAGGGATAGCAATTGTCACCAGTATTCAGATTGGAAGGCTCAAAAAAGGGAATGTCCACAGACTGGAGATCAGAAGTGAGCAAGGTCAGCAGGGAAAGTACCCTTGTACCTGCTTTGTGAAGGAATATTTCTGGGGTGCTGCCACTGTCTCCAAGAGAGCTGGATCCAGTTCTTAGTTCTCTTAACGTCTGGGAGGAGGGAAGAATCACATAAGCTCCTGGGCATTCTTCTTGAATGAAAGATGCATGCTACTTCAGCTTTTACATGAGTGCTAGGACCCCCAGCTCTGGTGTGACAAACATTTTACTGACTGAGTTATTTCCCCAGTCTCCAATTCCAAGATATTTTTGGAAGGCCAGGATGTACTGTACTGAGAATACTGGGGGGGGGGAGGTAGCTAGAGTTTTCCTGCCTGGCTCACAGTCAGGACAAATCTCTCACCCATCAGTCCCACAGCCGCTCAGACCCAACCAAGTAAACACAGAGACTTATATTGCTTACAAACTGTATGGCCATGGCAGGCTTCTTGCTAACTGTTCTTATATCTTAAATTAACCCATTTCTATAAATCTATACCTGGCCACGTGGCTCGTGGCTTACTGGCATCTTCACATGCTGCGTGTCCTGGCAGTGGCTGGCAGTGACTCCTTCTGCCTTCCTGTTCTTTCTTTTCTCCTCTCTGTTAGTCCTGCCTATACTTTCTGCCTAGCCACTGGCCAATCAGTGTTTTATTTATTGACCAATCAAAGCAACACATTTGCCATACAGAACATCCCACAGCAGAGGGGGGTGGGGGTCCTCAGAGCCAAGATACTTGTCCAGTTTCTTTCTGTTACTCTCCACTACTCGCTGCTAGGACCACTCCTTCTCTCCTGCTATGTAGTGCAGGAGGCATCTCACTACAGAGAGAATCAGGACTCGAGTGCTAGGGTATGGTTGAGAAAATGGAGGAGAGGCTTGCTACTAGAAACCCCTCATCCATGGGAAGTCCCAGTTCATGGGAGCACTTGGCTGAGGAAGATAGTAGCAACATCAATTTTTAAATCTGTGGACTTGCAATTTCTTTAAGATTGGGAAGTTTTCACCCATCTTTTCAACTGCTTTTTGTGTTTCCCCTTTGAGCTGAAGTTATTCATATATTAAGGAGTTTTAAGTTGTGTTGTAGCCCGGTGATGCTATCTTTATTTTACAAATGTTTCCTTTTCATTTTGATGTATTGTAATCAATGCCTATTGCTATGTTTCCAACTTTACAAGCTTTGTTTATCTGTGATATCTAATCTATCCAAATTAAGTCCAGCATATTCTGATCATTTTTATATCTTTCATGCATCTTTGCTTAACATAAAAAAGCTATATAAAAGTATAGTTGGCAAAATATACAATTATATTTGTACAAGACTTTCAGTAGGTTTTTGTTCAGTTATGTTTTCATTGGTTAGACACCTAGAAATGGGGTTGCTTAGTTGCATATCTGTGTTAACATTTTTTAAATGTTATATTATTTTTCAAAGTGGCTGTACATTCTGTGTCTCAAGAGACAATGCTTGAGTCTTTCATTTGGTCTATGGACTTACAAACATCTGAGATTGACTATCTTTTCCATTACAGCTATTACTGTGGATGTGAGGTCATAGCTTATGGTTTTAATTTACCTTTCTTGAAAGACTTAAAACACTATTCATGTGTTTGTTGGCCTTTTTTTTTTAATTTTCTTTGCTTAAATATCCATTGTTATCATCTGTACATTTTAAATTGGGTAAAATCTTATTTTTTTCTTTTGTAAGAGCTGTTTGTGCATTCTGTATATGCTTCATATTCACAGTATAAATTGAAATATTTTTCTTGAGTATTTTGCTCATCTTTTCATTTTTATCTAGTTTTGGAAATGTCAAGGTTTCAAATTTTAATGAAGTCTAAGTTGTCACTTGTTTTTCATTATTGTTTTTGTTTTCAGTGTATCGCATTGAACTTATTGCCTGTTGATGCCATGAAGACTCCTTGTCTCCTAATTGTTCCAGGGTCTAGACTTCTACATCTATAGCTATGTCCATTTTGAATGTTTTTTTTCCTGCTTAGTTTTTGGAATACCAGACTACCGTTGGGACTGTTTGAGTGTCTTTATTTGACATATATACTGTTTTTTACAATCTTCAGTTAGCTGGCTTTCCTCCTTATATTCTCTTACCTTTTTGCATGTGTGCCAGGCTCTGATTGGGTGCTGGGCCTGGAGAATTTTCCTAGGCTGTATGGTAGATATTTGCATTCTATTCATATTTATGATCTTTGTTCTAATACATAGTTAAATTACTTGGAAACAGCCTGATCCTTTTAAGCCTTGCTTTTAAGATTTGTTAGGTGGTCCCAGAATAACATTTAGTCCAGGGCTAATTATCCCCCATACTGAGTCAAGACTTTGCTGTGTGTTCTATCTAATGCTGTGTGAATTATGAGGTTTTTCCACCTGGCTGGGAACAACAGGCACTATTTCTGGCCAGTACAAGTGCCAGCGACTGTTCACTCTTGTTCAGTTTGAATGTGAAATGTCCCCCACAGGCTCCTGTGTTTGGACATTTGATTCCCAGCTGATGGTACTATTCTGGAAGGTTGGAGAACCTTTGGAGTATAGGTCATAGGTGGCAGAAGGATATCCCAAGGGGGAAGGACACAGATCTTTGAGGATTATAGCTCAGCCCTGTTCTTGCCCTAGTGAGCCCTGGTGCTGCCACCAGCACCTCTTCCAGACCCTCCACCATGATGGATTCTGATGCCCGGGAGTCACTATGCGGTTGTTACCATCAGACACTTGTCACCATGGTGGGGCAAGTTCAGGATACAGTGCTGAGTCTATCGGTGACTCCTTTTCTGGGCTGTCGAGTTTCTTCACACGCATGTGATGCCATTGGACACTTGAGAGGCGCCCTCCTCAAATCACCAGATCTTGCTCTTGGGCAGATGTGTCCTCTCAGGGTCTCAGCACAGAGAACTCCAGCTGATGGGTCTCCCAGAACTCTTAGAACTCCATTTCCACTCACAGATCCTGTTGGTCTTTGCCTGGTTACCTTTTTCTCCCTGAAGCTCCCTTCTAGCACTTCACAGGACACTTCCGGCGTGTCTCTCCTCAGTGTTTTAACATTGGTCCCAGTTAGTCCATGTTAGGTCAAATGGGAAGTCTATAAGATGACATTTTTAAAGAGCTGTAAGCAAATCAGCTCCCATCTAGAACTTCACCTTGGGGGGGGGGGGGGAAGCCCAAGCAGTGGGTGCAGAATAAAAGCATTCTCAGATAAACAACACTGGAAGAATTTGTCAAAAACAGTTAGTTATACATTAAAGGAAAGAGAAAATAAAATTCTACAGGCAGAATGGAAATGATTCTGGAAGGTATCACATTTCAAGGAAACATGAACAACTGAAGGCTTTATCAGTAGGAAAACACAAATTAGAATTTGTACAAATGCTGTACCCAAAATGTACATCTGAATACAAAGTTTACTAAGCACACAGCACAGTATAATGGAGGAATAAAAATTAAAGTTTTCAAAGATCTTAGCCCTCTGCCTGACTTGGTGCTTTTTCCCTAAATCTAATATACCAAAGGGCCAAGGAGACAGCTCAGGCACTAAGGTATTTGCCAGCCAAGCATAAGGACCTAAGTTTACATTCCCAGCACCTACTGAAAAGCAGGCTGCTGCTGTGCCTGTGCTCCTAACACTGGGGAGGGTGCAGAGGCAGGAAGATACACAGGGCTCTTGGCCCAGCCAGTCCAGCTGAATTGGTAAGGACCAGGTTCAATGAGAAAATGGGTCTCAAAATACACGGAGAAGTGGTTGAGGAAGACATCCAGTGTCACCCTCTGGCCTCCACAGATACCTGCACACACACACACACACACACACACACACACACACACTCATGAACAAACACGTGCACACATGACAAAAAAAAGTCAAAAAATAATACACAATTCAAAGCTTCACTAGTGAAAGGATTTAAAAATGTGTCGGAAGGTAGCAGAGGGTTGGAAAGTCAGATTATTTTCTTGTTTTGTAATCAATATGAAATATATGTTTAAGTCTTTATATCACTAGCTTCTTAACACAAAGAATTGATAGGGGCAAATTTAAAGAAAATATTTTTGAAATCTATTGTCTCCTGATAGAAAAAAAGCAAAGACCAAAAATAATATGCATGCCCTCTCTCCTGGTTCAAACCCTCATAAATCCTTATATTGTAATTTCTCTGAAGTTGGAAATGTATAGTAATCAATAAGTTATCATAGCTTTGGTGATAGCATTTTCAGTCTCTCTCTGAATGGTGCATAGATGTGTCTGTAAATGGTATAACTTAAAATTGGCTGAATGTGGCTGTAATGACTTACTATGGACACCTGCTTTACATATTAATAGACAATCCTTATTTATTTATTCTTTGACAGTTTCATGTGTGTATATAATGAATTTAGTAGTCTCACCCTCCTTTCCTCTCTCAGTCTCTCCCTCTTCTACTGACATCAAATTCCCCTCCTACTTTGACGCCTTTTGCATGCCCCACTGAGTTTAATGGGAGTTGCTTGCATGAGCATGGGTTGGAGGTTATTTACTGGAGTATGGGGTACACTATTGGGAAAATGGTAACCCCTCTCCCAGCGAACATTAACTACTCATGTTTCCAGAGCATGGAGCTTCATGAGACCATTCCTAGTCAAAGATAAAACATAGATGGGTCCAGTCTTGTGCAGGTGACCACACCTGCAGTCAGGTCATGAGTGAAAAAGACTAAGTCATGTCCAAAAGACTCTTTTTTTTTCTTTCTTTTTTCTTTTGTAGCACACCTCCCTATCCTTTGGCTCTGACATTCTTCCATGAAGTTCTCTGAGCCATTGAGGGGTGAAATAGATGTGTTTTAGATACCTGAAAATGAGCCCTCGGCAGTTTCTGAAAAGCAAGACATGGGAATTGAGAAGTGAAAAAGGTCTTTTGGGACATCTATTTCTCTTATGATACAAGATGTGGGAGTGGCCACAGATGTTAGTCTTGCTTTGTCAGGAACCCTCCTATTCAATGCCAAATTATTACTCAAACACAAAATCATCAAGTCTGATGAAAGTCTCATCAAAACATGGAAGTTTTTGGTATAAAAAGGAAGTTGTCTTGACATGTAGATGAACATGAAATGGAAGAAACAGAATGAACACATGGGAATACAAAGGTCCAGAATTCAGCAAGGCATGTAACCTGAAATGGTCATGGCAGCTTGGATTCTAGTACATTTCTGAAATCTAGGAAAGAATCATTAGTTTATACTTAACCAATTTCATTTCAACTTCAAAGAACAGACTGGCATTACCAGACACTTAGTCAGAACACTTTTATAATTCACCTTTTGCACTCAGGTTGCTATGAAAGCTATTTTTAGAACATGGAGAATAAAAAAGCAGTTTGACATGGGACAGTATCCTATGTGAGTCTATTTGTGTCTGAATATACATTGTCTGTAGACACAAATAGTTATGTTAAAACAGGAGTGTGTGGAGAAACACCATAGGATACAGTGTAAAGCCAGAGGTCATGGTGCATGCCTTAAGTTCTGAGCTTAGGGGGAACTCTTTCAGTTTAAGGACAGAGTGAGCTATATAGGCCCTGGCTCAATCAGTCAATCAATTAATCAATCAACCAATCAACTCATCACAAAAAGAAACTATGTATGTTTTAGAAATTTAAATGTTTGAATACAAACTAATATGAATAAGAAGACTCAAAAGTAAAAATGATAATATAAAAGCATTTTAGTTATCAGTGTTATGCACATTGAGACAATATAATAACATTTTTATCTCAGTCAATTAACAACTAAATAGGATAAGACTATGAAATAGCAGTATTCTCATAGAAAACTAGAGGAATTTTATACCAATTTTAAAATATTTAATATTTATTTTTTATTTTGATTTTTTAAATTTTCTGAAATCAGTTTTATTTTTTATTAAGGAATTTTTTATTCATTTTGTATATCAACCATAGATTCCCCCTCTCTTCCCTCCTCCTGCCCCCCCAGCCGTCCTCCCCACAACCCACCCCCCATTCCTTCCTCAGACAATGTAAGGCCTTCCATGGGGAGTCAGCAGAGCCTGGTACATTCAGTTGAGGCAGGTCCAAGCCCCTCTGCCTGCATCAAGGCTGTGCAAGGTGTCCCACCATAGGTAGTGGGCTCAAAAAAGACAGCTCATGCACCAGGGATGGATCCTAATCTTACTGCCAGGGGGCCCCTTAAGAAGATCAAATTCGTACATGAGTACACTTTATATAAGTCATGTTCATCCCTGTTTCTCCCCCTCTGATTCTCCTCACGTGCTATCACCTCTTCTTGGACTAATATCTTCTTCTTCTATAATTATTATTGTTATACATATATTCATGCACACATATACATATATATGACTTATCTGGGATTTTTGCTAGGTAGTCTGTGGTTCCTGGTGAAAGCACTCCCCCCCTATAAGGAGTAAATCCATAAGCTATATATAAGAAAAAAATATATATATATATATATATATATATATATAAAATACGTATTTTAGGTAAGCTTATAAAAACAATAAGATTGTCTACAGCTTTTTCCAACAGCATTATAGTATTTATCCTGCCTCTCTCCCTCTCCTTCTGTATTGCCTTGTCAACCCTACTGTTAAGATGTCTCGTTCCCTTCCCCCTTCAATGTATCTGTGTCCTACTATCACTACTCTATAGCTTCTCCTCCGCCTCTTCCTGGGAGTGGACCCTTCTACTTTTCCATTTTTTCATTTTCCACTGGAAATACTCAAACCTAAAGATTCAAGCTAGGATCCAAAAATAAGAGAGTACATGTGATACAGTGTTTGCCTTTCTGGGTCCGGGCTAAGTAACTTAGTATAATATTTCCCAGTTCCATCCATTTACGTGTAGATTTTATTTCCTTTTACATCTAAATAGAATCCCAGTGTGTGTGTGTGTGTGTGTGTGTGTGTGTGTGAGAGAGAGAGAGAGAGAGAGAGAGAGAGAGAGAGAGAGAGAGAGAGAGAGAGAGAGAACTACATTTGCTCTACCTACTCATCAATTGGTAGGCATCTAGGCTCCTTCCATTTCTTGTCGACATGAACAGAATAGCAATGAATGTGGCTAAGCAAGTATCTGGGGAGTCAGCTGTCGGGTCCTTTGGGTATATTTATGCTGATTTTTGAGGAAGAGTAGGTATGTCTGTTTTTTAATTGCTTTAACATACAAAGCAGAGGATTTCACTGCGGCATTTGCACACATCATTTGTCCTTTCTTGCACCCCTCCATTACTACTCTCACCAATCTCCCATTTCCCTCTTTCTCATCCACTCCCTCTCCTCATGTACTTCACTATCCTCTTTGTTTCTCCTCTCCTACTATGGTCTTTTCTTCCCTTCTAATGATGCTTTCTTGTTGACGCCACATTTTAACACGTTGTTCCCAACCCTTGTGAAACACTGTGTAGTGGGTGCTAATATCTGGTTTTACAATCGGAGAGCAATGCTGCATGTTGCGTTTTAGAGAGTATAAATGAGTAAGTTAAAAATCTATGTTCAAATGCATGGTTATGAAGTTAAAATTGAATTCCTTCAATTATGCTACTATGGTTCACTTTTTGAGCCAGTAATTTTCCTCCTGAGAATTGGCTTTAAAATAATGTAAATTTTTCAAAAGCTATAATCATATAAACATAGCAACAGGATTTAGTAATAATGTTCTAAATAACTTACTGTGGTTTTGGTCGTGTTGTTATTTAGTAAGTCTTGAACTGTGCCCTGAGTGGAGGAGGAGCCAGCTGTCAGTACCTAACAGTGTGATGTGTAGGTCTTAGGGATCAGTATACAGAACCACAGGGAAGGGGCTTTTAAAACTATGGTGTGGGCTTATAAAAGTTAGCAAGAGAGCATTTATAATTATCATAGTTTTCACTTTAGACACCGGAACATTGAAATACAGTTGTTATTTTCCTCTATGGTCCACACTGATGTTATTTTATTACTTTTATGATTAAAAAAATAACATCTGTGTGCAGCAGTTGACAAAAGGTCCCAAGGAGGACCATAAACAAGCATCAGAGGCTTCAAGGTGAGTCTGTGAATGATTACTGAGGTCTGAGTCACTAAGACAGAGTCACAGGTTGACTTCAATATGGCTTTGGAAGGTGAATGCAATTTAGGTAGACAGAATGTCATTTCTTCCAAATTCAGTCTGTGGGGGGTTTCTAACATCATGCATCATTGAAAAAAAAAGACAAGAAAGGAATGAGCAGGTGTTTAAGGACCAAGTAATCCACAAGGGCCCTTTGCTCTCTTGCTGTTGTGGAAACAGAGCTGGCCTGAGAGCTTCAGGTAAGACAGTGGAGAAGGAGGATGTCTCAAGTTTTAGTTCCCAAAGATCTGAGTTTTGCAACACATCTCTTCTTCACTCCCCTTTTCATTTCCTTCTTTTTTTTTCCCTTATGGAGGGGATGGCAAATGGTCACAATGTAGTAAATGGTCACAAGAGGCCGAGAGAGAAAGGACTATTAAAACATGCACAGTTTCAGGCAATTCTTGGTCCCATTGATCTATCAGTCTCTGAAGCAGGTAGATATTCAAAGTCTGCTTAATGGCTCTAGGCTCAGCACAATGGGAAAGTGAATTTATTGGGGTGCTGCACTCTAAATATTGTTTTGCTTCCAGGGTGACTTTGCCTGTCAGCATTACATCCTTAGGTCAATGCCAGGAACATGAATAAGCACACAGAACTGTTCCTTTCTGAATCTATCTATTTGACAACAATAAACAATTTACTTTCATTGAGACTCCCAAGGCAGTGAAACATTTCAGGTCTTATACTTAAAATAGAATAAATATCTATTATTAAACATTTGAGATCAGAGAAGAGAGTGGGATTTCCATGAGTGCCTCCATTCCCATAAGGATGACACCTGGAAGTCACATCCTAATGACTTCTCCAAAATCCCTGACATTCAATGAACAGTTGATACAGTAACAAAGCAGGAAGCGTTCATTGAGGAATGACCTGAAATCCTCTGCTTATTGCTGAGGTAAGAAGTGTAAACACATTAAGGGTATTCCAACCATAAGCAGTACTTTCTCTTTCCATCCAACCTCCCCACTCACTGAATAAAATAACCATCCCATAATGGCACTTCTCTCTTGCTTAAATTTGGTCTTAAAGCGAAGCGTAACTTTCTGAATAATTACGTGCAGCTTGTAAATGGTGTCTCTCTAGTCAACCAAGCATATAACAAGAAGATGGAGACGAGACTCACTTTCACTTCATTTCACTTCTCTGTAATTGACAAGCTCTCGCTGGGTGTCAACTTTAAAAGATGACAAATCCTAAATCTTAAAGGACCCAATTCAATAGTTCAGTGTTCTAAATTGTTTGCAAATTAATCTACATTTTCAAATGAGTCAGGCATGAAATATAAGATGACATCTATATTACAAAAATATTAATTTCCTTGTCTTTCTTTTTTTATGCCAAAGACAAAAGATACATTTAAAATATCCATTCTGTTAAGATTTTACAAATGAACATACACTGTACATTTTAGTGGCTTGAAATTTTCCAATTTATTTTACACTAATTCGTTTCCATCTACTTAATGCAGGTTATTGAGTTTGTTCTGTGCATTGATGAGGGAAAATTAAATTCATGAAGTATTTTCACTACATCACATTTTTAATGAAGGCTTATTTGCGTTCGATAAATGAAGTAACTTGAGCCCTATTAGTTTATGGCCTAGTGTGAGCCCTCTCTTCAAGTAGCCATGGCCTCAGTTTACCCATGTGTAAGTAAATACTGCTGTTCTATTTTTATGCAAACTAATTGGTAGTTGGTGAGAATTCTGTGCATTTTTAATTTCTAACTGAACTTGCCATCATACTGATACTGATGATTTACTGAGGATATGGTGTATAAAACAGATGTTGTATGGTTTTCCATTCCTCTAACATGAAACTTCAGATCATTTTAAACTCTATTGATTCATTATATAGTCTGTGCCTGACAGCTACTCCAATATCAATATCAAAAGAAATTGATCTAAATTAATTAATGATCATTAGAGGACAGTCAAGAATAATTCCTTAAAGGTTTTCACATTGCAGATTAGGCTATTTCCTGTCTCCTTTAGTACATTCTAGTAAAAAGGCAGGAAAATATCTCTATTTCAGGAAATTCAAGTGGAAAGAATTTCCAAGTTATAATAGACACTAGATTGTTCTTAACCCAACATCAGAGCTATCATCATCAAATACTACTCTACATACAATTCCAATATAGTAAAATCATCTCTAAATGCAAAGTAGTCATTTACATGGACTGGATCCCAGAGATAAAAAACAATGACCAGTAAAGCAGTCAGGTAGAGCACAGGAAAAGTCAACATAGGTGTGCTTGAGTAATGTATATAAATCGTCTGTTTGAAAAGCCAAGGAAGATTTTTAGGTCACCTAATTCAGTTATTTTACAGATAAACAGAGTCTGAAAAGTGATACAAATCTAGAAGGATAGGATATAAAAAATAGGTACATTTGGAGCGGAACTTCTAGATTGTTTTGTGCGTGGCACTCTGTATGAATGAAATAGAAAAAATGACCTTTTATTTGTGAGCAGATTCCTGAGTTACTAAATATTGCCTTATAACTGTGGACCCATGGTATGCCTGACAGAGAGGTGGTACAGAGGCTCAGCTCCATGACATACTGATTCAGCTACTGCCATCAAGAAGGGGACAGAATTTTTATCTGATGTAGGTCACTGAAGGGAATATAATTTAATGCAAAACTCTGAGACTGAAGAACAGAGGAAGAAACCAGAGAGTCTAAAATGGGGTTCTGAAACAATTATGTATGAGCCCTTCTTTGATTTCGATGGTTCTAATATTACCGTTTCACTAATTAAAATTGAATCTCTTGACTGAATGTTCTTCATTGAACTATGCTGAATGTATTTCTAAAATGCTCTATCCCACACTGGCTACACTGTACTAAGAATTCCTACATCCTGCCCTTTGGACATGGTGTCTTGTATCCAGACAGTGTTAGTTACACATGTGGGTGATGATGATTTGTTTCCTCTGCCTTCAGAAATTCCAGTGTGAGACAGAAGTTTTTTTTATTCTTAAGTAGTTATGTGTGTAGATGTCTGTCTTCCTTCTTAGACTGTAAATTCCAGGGAGTCTGAATATCTATTTCCTCTATAATGCAAACTAAATGTCATGATCCAAGTTGTAAAAAAAGAAAAAGTCTTGTTAAATTATGAGTTCGTGTGAATGCATTTCAGCAACTGTTGATTATTGTTCCATTGACTTGCTCTTTATCTTTCTCTCGGTTTGGTCTTAAAGTTTTGGATTTTGTAATTACAGAAAAACTATGTGATTTCTGTGTATACAAACATGTGTGTCTCTGCATCTCTATGTGTTCCTCCTGCTTTTCCTTTGGCTCTTTTTCTTCTATTTGTTTTGCTTTTTGGTTTTTTTTTTTTTTCCTATTCTGTTTTTTATTTTTGTTTATTTTATTTTATTATTAATCTTTAAATGTTTGTTTTCTAAGGAGAGACAAAAACAGTGTGGATTCTAACAGAAGAAGAGGTGTGGAGAACCTCAGAGGAGATGGGTGAGAAGACCCATAATCAGAATATGTTGTATGAAAAACATCTATTTTCAATAAAAGAAAAATAGGAAAAAAAGAAATATCAAAAAAAGAAAAAAATGCAGAAATATGTTTTTATAAATTTAGCCACTTTTCATTCATACCCTGAGATTCTCAAGTAGTGGGACCTAGCCCCACCTCTGAAATGTTAGTATATAAGTGAATACAGCAGCCATTTCACATTGGCTCTATCTGATCCTTCCCTTTCCCAGAAGGAATTTCTATTCTGATGAGGATGGGCAGTGGGATGACATAAGGAACCAAAGGCAAAGCCACTAAGGTCAGCTAATTGCAGATTCTATGAGTCTATACTGCAGGTTTCTGCATTGTTCTGATAAGCACTTGGTTGCTTATGCTGTAATCACCTTCATACTTGGTCTTTGAAGATCGTTAAAATGCCTATGCGGAGGCCATTTGTAGATCAATGTCTCATGGAATGTAGTACATTTATAAAGAAATTGACAATTTAACATCTAAGAGAGATAATTCAATTATATATGTGTTTGTTGTTTCCCTTCCAGGCTCTTTAATTTTAAATTGTTCATTTACCCAAAGAAATGATTTTTTAGCCCACATACTCATGAATCATTTTGGAGCATGGGTTGCTGACAAACTTTTAGCAGCTCAATCCAAAAAAAAAAATAATTTTCTTTAAGATTTATTTCGATTATTTTCTTTTTTTTTCCTTTTATTTTATTTTACAATACCATTCAGTTCTACATATCACAGATTCCTTGTTCTCCCCCTCCTGCCCCCTCCCCTTCCCCCCAGCTTACCCCCCATTCCACCTCCTCCAGGGCAAAGCCTCCCCTGAGGACTGAGATCATCCTGGTAGACTCAGTCCAGGCAGGTCCAGTCCCCTCCTCCCAGACTGAGCCAAGTGTCCCTGCATAAGCCCAGGTTTCAGACAGCCAGCTCATGCACTGAGCACAGGACCCAGTGCCACTGCTGGATGCCTCCCAAACAAACAAGCCAATCAACTGTCTTGCTTATTCAGAGGGCCTGATCCAGTTGGGGCCCCTCAATCTACAGATTCAATGTAATCACCCTTAAAATACCAACACAATTCTTCACAGACCTGGAAAGAATAATACTCAACTTCATATGGAAAAACAAAAAACACAGGATAGCCAAAAGAATCTGTACAATAAAACAACCTCTGGAGGCATCACAATCCCTGACTTCAAGCTCTACTATAGAGCTACAGTAATAAAAACAGCTTGTATTGGCAAAAAACCAATATGTGGACCAATGGAATTGAATTGAAGACCCTGACATTAACCCGCACAGCTATGAACATATAATTTTTGACAAAGAAGCCAAAAGGGTACAATGGAAAAAAGAAAGCATCTTCAACAAATGGTGCTGGCATAACTGGATATCAATGTGTAGAAGGCTGCAAATAGATCCATATCTGTCACTGTGCACAAAACTTAAGTCCAAGTGGATCAAGGACCTCAACATAAATCCAGCTACTCTGAACCTGCTAGAAGAGAAAGTAGGAAGTAGTCTTGAACGCATTGGCATAGGAGATCACTTCCTAAGTATAACACCAGTAGCACAGGCACTGAGAGAGGCAATCAATCAATGGGACCTCTTGAACTGAGAGGCTTTTGTAGAGCAAAGTATACAGTCAACAGGGCAGGGCGACAGCCTACAGAATGGAGAGGATCTTCACCAACGCCACATCTGACATAGGACTGATATCCAAAATATATAAGGAACTCAAGAAATTAGACATCAAATGCCCAACAGTCCAATTAAGAAATGGGCTATAGAACTAAACAGGGAATTCTCAACAGAGGAAACTCAAATGGCTGAAAGACATTTAAGGAATTGTTCAACATTCCTAATCATCAGGGAAATGCAAATCAAAACAACTCTGAGATACCACCTTACACCTGTCAGAATGGCTAAGATCAAAAACACTGAAGACACCTTATGCTGGAGAGGATGTGGAACTAGGGGAACTCTCCTCCACTGCTGGTGGGAATGCAAACTTGTACAACCACTTTGGAAATCAGTATTTTCGATTATTTTTGATCATGTATTTGGGGAGCAGATAGAGTATACATGTGACCACAGGTGCTATGAGGGGTCAGGGGCATTGAACTCCCAACCCAGGAGGTGAAGTTACAGGCAGTTGTCAGCCACCCCATATGGGTCTTAGGAATTTAACTCAAATCCTCTCTAAGGGCAGTTTGGGCTCTTGACCACTGATCCATCTCTCAAGTCCCCAGGAAATCCTTCATATTCCAAACCACTTTGCATTCTGAAAGATATTAGCCTTCTTTATCCTTCAAATCTTCCATGGAAATATCATTTCCATAGAAATTCATACAGGCATTGCTTCTTGGCTTAGTCACATCATACTTACAGCAAACTGCCACCTTTGGAAAGATAATGAATGTTCCAACAGTATGAGTCCATAGACACATTACTACAAGACCCACATCTGAGGGTTGTCAAAGCAACCAAAGCTATAATAGTAATAGTCTTCAACACCAACCTCCTTTTATCACAATTAGAAGGAGATAAGTAGAGAGGATAAGAGGAATGGATGGATGGATAGATGGGTGGCTGGAGTGGGGTGTGAACACCAGACGGACACGAGGACTAGCAGGCAAGAGACAGACAGGAACAGTGAATAGCAAGCCTTGATTGCCTTTTGCCAGCCTCTGAATGCAGGCATGAGCCACCACACCAGGCCTATATTCTTGTTTTAGCTCTGACCTTGGTGCTGTGAAATTACTGTTCAGTGAAAGATGCAAGCAATCACAGGACCACTTCATTGTGAGCTTATTTTACTTTCAGAGCTTCTTCAAGGATCTGAGATCCTCCCAGAATGATTAAGCTCTTTGATTTATCAGTTGTTGTGTGGGTCTTGCTTCAGAGGGGTAGATGTCAGCATGTCTAGTATTATTGAAGGCCATGTGATGTCCTTCTCAGCCACTCCAGTTCTGCCACTGTAGTGAGAAGGCAACAGCGGAGAGGTCCTCAAGAAGGGGCCGCAGCTTCATTCTGATGAAACTTTATTTACATAATAGGTAGAAGACTGAGTCTTGGGTCATAGGTTCCCAACCCCTAGGGCTTCTTTTCCTATTTTGCTTCTAATTATATTGCACTCATTTTTCAGATCTGGAACAAATATCCAGCTTTGATGCTAATTTGAAGCACTTAAAGTAGCTTAATCTTTTTAGTCACATGAATGCACATGTATTAATTTTCTTATGAAGTAGCATGAATGTACCTTTCTACTTCTTTTGTGGGTGAAATTACTGTTCGTGAAAATTTTCTTTAAGCTATTGTGTGTAAAGCCAGTATGGAACTGTTTTGATGATTGCTGAATCTGTGAAATTATTCAGATCAAAAGTTCTTACACTCATAGTCTTGGGAATGAACAGTTTAAATAAAAGAAATATTACGATACTTCTGAAAAGAATTTTCAGACCATCTGCAGGTAAGCACAGTACATGTTTAATTTACATTAAATGGCATCTCTAACTTCTTGGTATCAGCATTTCATCTATCTATCCAAAGTAACCACACAAATCTTCACAGTGAGCCCAATAGAAAACAATGGGTTCTATTCCACATGTGATTTCTAATTGAGAGATAATTCAATCATTCAACAATGTCAAAGATTTTGATCAAATTACTGCTAGCATCCATAGTTATAGAAATCTAATTGTGTCTTTCTCATCTGCTCTCATCGTGTGTAAAGCAGATTTTGCCAGTTTCTTGATGGTTTAGTTTTTATATAAATGTGCTCTTTAAAAAAATGCAGCAGAGCCAGAAAGAAAATGGAGTACACAATCACCGAGCTGTGAAATTCAAAGATCTATTCGAGTCCATTAGCTACAAAACATACATCATCCACTAACACACTGGACAGTGAACAGAGGCCTCTGTGGAGCACAGCATATCCAGTTAAGGGAGGGATAAGCACTCTAGCAAAGGTTGGATGCTGCAGATACCAATTTAGAGATTTCTCAGAAGGTAGGCAGTGGTGGTAGCGAGCCGTCCTTTCCAAAGCCGTCTTTTTTCCATCTCCATTAACCACTGTAGGGATTTTATGAGATTCCCTGAGAGACTTCTTTGGTCTTTTTTTTTTTCCTTTTTTCTTTTTTTATATATTATTTTTATTTTATAATTAATTTAATTTTACATATCAGCCATGGATTCCCCTGTCCTCCTCTTCCCACCCCCAGCCTTCCCTCCCAATCCACCTCCCATTCCTGCCTCCACAAGGCAAGGTCTCCCTGCAGATTCAGCTCAGCCTGATCTATTCAGTTGAGGCAGGTCCAGTCCCCTCCTCCCTACACTAAGGCTGAGCAAAATGTCTCAGCAATAGCCCTAGGTTCAAAAACCCAGCTCATCACTAAAAACCTGGTCTCCACTGCCTGGGGTCCTCCTAAATAGTTCGAGCTCATCAACTGTCTCATTATCCAGAGTCTGATCCAGTTCCATGGGGCTCCTCAGCTATTGTTTGTGTTCACGTGTTTCACTAGTTTGGCTATTTGTCCCTGTGCTTTTTCCTTACCATAGAGAAAGAGTAAAATTTGATACACTTTTATTTTAGGGATTTAACCATGAGGCTTTTAAATACTTGGTATGTATTTAAACATCTTATAAATTTTATCTGAATAACAGGGGTAAATAGGAAAGGAAATAAGTAAGCTTCTGTATTTGGAAACTTAAAGTGGTATATTTATGCAGCACAGATTTCAGTACTTTTCAAGGTAAGTATTCATATTTGTCTTCAGTTTTAAAGCTCCTCCCAATTAATGCCATGAGGTAGAAATGTTTGAAGAGATGCTTGTAAAGATTAAAAATAACTCATTGGAAAATTTTGTTCAGAGTCCTAATCATCCTATTTTTCTGCTGTGCTCTGTGTAGATGTTAAGCTTTCACAGGAGAAAGTGCTAAACTACAATCTCAATAAAGAGCAGTAAAAGTCTCATATGCATAATAAAGGACAGTCAAGGCATGAGATGGGTAGGTGCCATAATTCCACACAAGATTTCCTCCATGTGCTCACACCATTGCATCTCACAGGAAGTGTGTGTAATGCACTGAGGCATTTATAGGCAGAACAATAAACAATTCAGAGAATCCTACATGACATGTAATAGCTAAAATAAGTCAGAAATTCAGAAGGACTGGATGCCTTCATCCCTTAACAATAGAACGTCTTTTTTGAACCCTCTGATGGTCATTAATGTTCAAAGTCAGACTTGCTTAGCATTTTGTACATGTCTAGGCATGGAGAATTTCTCTAATGTGATAGGCATCCAGCCAATGGCCTGTTTAAAGCTTTTTAAGTTTGTGGAAAAATGAAGACTAATCAAAAATATAACATTATAAAAGGAAATTCTCATATTATTAAACTGAAATGATTAATATTGCTAATAGAATCAATTAATGTTTTAGGAAAACCTAATTCATGAGTAAATTTTAAGAACTGGAGAGCTGAGTTTTAAACTAAGTTGTGGCTACAAAACCGCAAGTCTGGATCTGCAAGCAGGATGCTACACTGATCCCTGGACCATGCACAGCTGCGGTTGTTTATGGAATTTGCATGAATAAATGTTATTGAGGGGAAGGAGAGATGATGCTGCAGTGACTGACAGGTTCAGTGATGTGCCATTCTGGAAGAAGTATGAGGAAATAGAAAAAGGGCAGAGGGCTACGTGTGACCCCATCCACACATGCAAACCACACTAGGCTCATTATAACAAGAGAAACCACAACACACCCACACACAACACTATTTTTCAGATACCAGCAAAATAAGTATCACTATATATAATAATATTTTTATAAGAAAAAATGAAAATGTAGACAGTAGATATTACTTGTAGAATTTTTCTTCTTCATCATTTTTCCCTATTTAAAATTTTTCATTACAATAACTTGAGAGCAATTATAACTCCAATTTGAATCTGGGTATTTTGAGGGAATAAATGGGACCCATTCCTTCATGCATGGCCCATAAACACATCATCACCTTAGGAATCTGTTCTGAATTTGAAATTACTTACTGAATGTAATTTATTTCAAGTGGATGTAGCTAAGTGGACATGAAAAGCATAGACTTACTCCATACCCATTTGACCAACACTTCCTGTGGTACAGTGCAGCTTTGAGACAAGTGTGGATGGGATCTTCACTCAGCATCTGAGTAGAAAGTCATACAGTTTGAATTCGATGGCTTTCTCCTTACCAATTCTTTGAATTATGAGTCCTATGCATTTCGATCAATCTTCTTAATGGCAACAATCATTTGTGTGGGGTCAGGTTTTGCCATAACATAGATCAGCATGGTGTAATAACGTTTCTTAGTTAGTAGCATAACTAATCAACTACTTCCTTTTAATGTGTGATTGGATTTAGTTAAACCATAGTTCAAATAAATGAAGGCTATTGCTGACCTCAAAATGGGACCTAGGTCTAAGGAAACCCTTTAACACAGCAACTGAATGAATTCTTTTCTTCATTCTGCTTTTATCAAGAAATAAGATCTCTCACGCAGCAAGGCTCAGAGTGAAACTGTGAGAGTGTGTTTGTGGGATGACGGCTGGCTGGGATGCTGACTGACAACTGCGATGATGACCGACTGGTGTGCTCCCAGCTCTGATCTCATTTTTAAAGGAAAACCACAATGTTCTTTGTGCCTGCTTTATATACATGTATGATTTATACAGAAATGCTCACTTTTTCTTTTAGAATGTTATTAAATCAGGACAAATGCTTGCTACAGTCCCATTTATAATAGTGTCACATTATTTCCATGTTGTCATGTGAATAATAGGCAATCAAGAGTGAAAATTTTTCAAAATTGTAGTTCTCTAGATGTTACAATTAAATTAATTACAAACCCCAAATAAACAATTCTTAATCACATAAAACATTTCTGCCACATATATACACACTTTTGTTATGATGTAAATTGAAAGCCAATGGAATATGTTTTAAAATAAATACAGCTACATGCTTCCAAAAACTCTTTTTTACCCTTCATAAGCAAACAGATGCATGAGAAGATGTGCTCCTGATATCTGCTCTTGCTAAAAGTGGTATCTTAGTTTTCAATTTTAATAGTAACAGTTTGATAACCTAAATAATACATACTTCCAATTTCTATATGAACAGTCTACAGCTAAACAATTCTTAAGCACTTCATTAATGAGTGAGCCAGCTTGACAAAATGACCTGCTTCATCAGAGAGTCAAGTGGTCAAGAGGCAGATAATGTTACTAACTAACCAAGAATTATCCAAACCTAGGTCCTAAAGCTCTGGATCTGTGCATAGAGTTAGACAGGGCTGATCTCAGGAACTGTGAAGGTAGGTAGGGAGGTCAGTAGCCATGATAAGATAAAGAAAGTGATTCTAGCAGTGGCTTCTGGAAAAAAAATGAAAAGGGGAGGGGCAAACTGATAAATGGCCTCACTATTGTCAGGCAAAAGAAATGGGGTTGTCCTTTAATATGCCCATGGCATAAAAAGAAGTCAAGCTTGAACTGGAGTCTAGACTTCCTAAAGCTAGGACGTGGAATGGAATGGTGCTCATCATAACTATCTCCTGGTGAAGAGCTGAAAGTGGATGTCCCTTTGGCACCACGAGATAGTCTCTAGTCACAGAACGTTTGCTGCTAATCAAGGTTGGCTTTGCTGCTGTTTCATGAGATAGTGAGCACTATCCCATTTCACCCCCAGTTAAGTGACCCCAGTATGAGAGGCCAAGGAAGCCATTCCCATAAGAACTGTAGTAAAAAGGCAAGTGATGCTGCCTCATAGTCTAAATTTTGTGCCTTAGAAGTCTCAGCTGGGACTGTTAGATGCTAGGGATTGTGACAGAGCTGGCTGTGCCAAGGCCATATTATCTTTCTAGAAAAGTACCTGGGAGGTGTTTCTAAACATCACAAGTTTTTTTTTTTTTTTGGGGGGGGGGAGGTATGGATGAAAGAATAGTTGAAAGTAATAAAAATCATATTCTGGATGAAAGTTGGTCCCATATAAAAATATTGTCTTCAATAGTTACACACATTTCAAACTACAAATAGTGATCAATCCTGAATATATACTTTAAATGTACCTCACTACTGGAATGAAATGAGTGATCATCTTTGTAATGACTTGGTCTAAATTCTTCTTTTTGGCCAGATCTACTCATTTAAATTCAACACACATGCAGACACTGCCCTAGGCTCCGAGGCTGTGGGACCCCATCTCTGCTGCTCCGCATCCTGTTCTAAGTACTTACAATTCCTTGGATGTGTGCTGTGCTCAGGCAAGTCCAGGGTTATTACAGAAACTAGTGTGAGCTTAAGTGATCTGAAGCCAATACACACCTAGGCTTCTGCTTCAAGTTTTGGTAGAAAATCAGCACGGAAGTTAGCTGGGGCGAGAAGTGGTGTAGAATTGTTCAAGGGAGAGGAAATGGGTCCTAAGTCCTTTTCTTAAGGATGGAATAGATATCAAATGCAAAATTGAGATTTTTATCTTTTGAATTATTCACTGCCATGTACAAGGAAGGTTTTGTTCTTCCCGGGAAGCTGTGCTGTGTAATTCTATCCCTTTTACCGCTCCCCAGGAATGACAAACACTAGAGCCCCCATCTTTTAGGGTTTGAGCTGTATGTCTGCCTCAGCGCTCGGTGTCCTCAGCTCTGCTTCTTATGATTGCACCAACACCGAGCAAAAGACAACAGCCAGATCTTTTCCTGAGCCTGAAGACAGGCGCTGGTTTGGATAAAGATGTATTTGGATGTCTGTTTGTCTGCCTCAATGACAGGATGCTTAGTCTGGGTAGATATAGGATACAAATGTAATCCCAGCTCTAGGCAAGCAAGGGCAGAGGGATGGCTCAAGGTTAGCCTGGGCTACCTAGTGAGCAGGATACCAGTCTTTGCTACATAGAAACATACTGTATTAAAACAAAGAAAAATAAACATATACGAATAAAAAGCAAGTAATTTAAAAGTAGAAAAAGTATGGAGTGATGTGGGCAAGGTAATTGTTTTGGCTAAAGAATCTTTGAAGCATTCCATATTTTTCACAGTAAACTGTTCAATAATGCCAATAAGCTTCCAAACAAACTTTTATTACTTGTAAGAAATACGAACCTTGTAGAAAGTTAGAGCTAACACATACTCAGAAGACACCTCACCTTTAATCTTAGGATCTCAAAAATGTTATAGAGCATTAGAAAGAGGACCAGCAAACTGTAAAAATCTCAAAAACTCTATCTAAACTGTGTCAAACCATAGTCACTCTGCATTTCTTTCCCCAACTGATTTTACATTAAAAGCTAATTAGATTTACAATATTTCTTTGTTAACAAAACATTTTAAATCCACTTATCTATGTGCTGGGAGAGTTAGTGACTTTTCCCCGAATCTTGTGTTTTGAATTGATTATTCTACTTTGATTTTTGTAAAATGCAGTTTTGTTTATTAATTGTTATTCATTAAAATAACTTACAGTTCTAGATGACAGTCCATCACAAAGAAGTCAAGGTGAAAAGAACTGAAAGCAGCTGGTCACATTGCACCCACAGTCCAAGAGCAAGCAATCCTGAGAAGAACCAGAAGCATACCTAGGAAGCTAATTCTTTGTGGAAGAGAGCCCTGTCTGAGAGGGGAATGGCAGAGCTTTGTAGCCCTGACTCTAAGGCTGTCTCAAATAGCCCAAGCTCACTTGAAATCAAATTCAATTACCCAATACCAGAAAGAAATAATCAAAAATAGAAATCATAATCTATCAGGGAAAATTGTAAAATCTAGTAAGGTATTACTCCATAACAAAATAGAGAACACATGGGTGTTTTCAAGAGAATATTTCACTGAACATTGTGGACAGTATCCATTTCCCTTGAAGTTGTTTGTTCACAATGCTTGTGCCAGAGTCACTGCTACATATCTCTCTGCATTGCCTTCTCAGTGATCTCTGACAAATAATAGGGAGTTTGACATGAAAATGTCATTGTCTTCTGATGCTGGAAACCTCAGTCATCTTTTCAAAGGAATTGTGGTGAAGAGGAGAATAGCTAAGACAGACTAAGAAAAAGTAAATGAAGTCTCTAAGTGATCAGATAGGCTTTCCTCTAGTGACATCACTGTGACCAGTTGACAGATTAGATTGTTTGTGTGTTTGTTGTTGTTGTTGTTTTAATTAAAGATCACTTTGTGATCTCCTAACACAATCTTTGAAGTTTGCTATATAGAAGTAGGAAACTATATATTGACAAGGAAAATAGTAACCTTCAAGAGAAAAAAATAAGTCCATTTGTGAAGCTTTTGAAAAAAATAAGTAGTAAATGACAGGTTATTTTGACCAGAACATCTGTGTGATGGATGTGTTTCAATAGTTAGATTAACAGAAATAATGTAAACTTATTCTTTATTTAAAATATAGAGACCCCTTTATTTTTCTAGAGTCAAAAGTTTAAAGTAAACTTCTCAAAGTTAATATTTATTTGTCTAGTTCATGGAGAATGGAAAAAGAAAAACTATCAGCTAAAAAAATATCTCTCTTTAAAGTAAGAGTGAGGAAGAGGTGCTATCCGAAGCAAAAGTCCCATTCAGATCCAAGCAGACACTGAAATGGTGCTAAGGCCACTGACCAAATGTCTGTGAGAGTCTGCCTGGTGTGAAACACTGCCGTGCTTACACAAGAACAGGTAGACTATGCTAGAGTTTTAAAAATAGCTCTCACGCTGAAGTTCTATCATATGACAATCATTGCTCCCCAAGACATTCCAAATCTAAAACTCCTAAGTTTAAAAGAAACTCAGTGTAAGGGAGTTCACCCCAAAGGACTTAAGTTCATAGATTTTCTTTTCTTTTTCCTGATAAGTGGTTTTCTCAATAAAAATCTCCAGTTTGAAATGCTAATGAGAGGATGTGAATTTAACTATCAAATACATTGATGGAAACTGCAACTTGTAGTAGCTCCAGAAAATTCTGTCTTCTGGCTCACAGTGGTTCTGAATGTGACAACTGACTTTCCCAAAACTGTCGTTGGTAAGAAGGAACCAGAAACTCAGTAAGCTTGAAACTGAAATGTCAATGTCATGCAGTTGAGGGAACCACCTCTGAAAGTTACTGATTCTGGTTCCTGTGACATGTCAGGTGCAGTCAAGAGGATCCCATGCAGACACAGGAAAACCTTCACAAAGGAAACGTGCCAACGATTGCTTGATTTCCCCCAAATCAGAAATTACTCCCTACCAGTTGAACCTCTGTTGGTCTGTTCCCTTCGGAATATCTTTATGGGGACTCCTTAAACTTTGGTGACTGCGGACTCAAACATACTGACAACATTATTCTGGTATGTGTGTCTGAGATTCTATCTGAAAGACATTATTTTCTGATTCTTGTGCTCTTTCTCATCTAGGACCCTAAACACTTTCCAAATTCCAGGACTTGAAATATTTCTACCACTGTACTTTCTAGAGTAATAATTTTTTAAAAGGGAAATAAATATATTCCACAAAATATAAATGCTAAATAAAAGTAGTTTTTATTGTTAAGAATAAAAAAACTGAACATACTAATAGCTATAAAGAATTTTAACATAATACTACTTAAAAAGGCAAATGAGCACATGCAGTTCTGAGATATAATGCACAGAGGTTCACTATTCTCTTCAGTTTTTATATCCAAAACCAAAAGGGTAATACACACACACACACACACACACACACACACACACACACACACACACTTGTACATTCATGCACATACACACATATATGTACACAAAACATTTGTTAGTAAACCTGAACTCATAAGCTTTGTGCTATTATCCACTGTGGATATTCACACATTTTTCTGCTGCAATATTAATGTAATTGCAGAGTGCTCTGCCAGATACAGCATGTAAAAGCAAAACATTTAAATTAAGAACTCACAACCCAAATCCAGGAATATGATTTAAGTGATCATTTCTACTAATTAGACTTAGTCTAGGAATGTAAGAATGGTTTAATAATAGAACATCAATAAACATAAGTCATGTGAAAGAAAAAAGTATTTGAATAGATGCTGTCAAGATGTTTGATACAATTCCGTTTTCTGCAAATGACTTAAAGTAGTGCAGTTAAACAAGAATTTACCAAAACATTGTAAGTTCAAGAGTATTTACCGAAACCTAAGATAAAGCATTGTCAATGAAGAAAAGTTGAAAGCTTTTTAGTACGGATTATCTAACAAGTGATATTTGATCTGCTGGCATTGCTTTTTTAGTTCTATCAATACAGTATGTGACAGCATAACAACCCAAACACCACAAGAGCAAAGATACAACACCATCCCATAATCCCATTTCAGGAAATCTTGACATCAACTAAAATGGTTTCAAATAATAAAATCTAATCAAGTACACATAATTTAGTGCATTTTGATTAACTTTGTCACTTATTTTCTTTGCCTCAGTTTTTTCATCCAAAAAAATAAAAAATGGAGAAATTAACTGTCTACCCCATTGCCTTACTATGGGGATGAAATGATCCAACACATATACAGTGTCCATAATGCCAAACGAAATATTATCTCTTGTCTGTTTCTTATAATAATTACCATGGTTTAACATACTACCTATACACTTGTGTGCACAAGTGTCTGCATTCAGGTTTGAATTCTCTTTCCTGTAGGCTCCTGAAACCGTTTATATCAACACACAGCAATCTTCTCTCCATATTCAACATGAAATTTTATGTTCTCATCTGCTTTGATTTCTCGATCGTGTAAAACAAAGGCAGAGCAACCTTTGTCTGTAAAAGTGTCTTAACTTGGCCGTAATGACATTAGACATGAAAACTTTCTCTTTGCATCATTGAACACTATGTTATCCACTCAAAAAAACCTATCTCCCAATGCTGAAATGTCAAGACTCAGAAATTAATTTTATTTTCATAGTTATTTATCCTTCTCTAGGTGATCTTATAAAATAAGTCAGATTGAATTACAAGTGCTGCACTTGTGACATCTGGTATCAACCAACGTATTTATTTTCATTTACTATTTGAAAATGACTTACGTACGTGAAAGGAACCTCTCTTATTCACTGTTTGCCACAAATTGTAATTGAGGAAAACATTAAAAGGTGGAAAAAACTCCCATGTTCATGGATTGGTAAGAACTAATGTTATAAAAATAACTATATTACCAAAAGTGAGTTACGGTTTCAACACAGTCCTTATCAAAATCCCAATGACAATTTTAACAGAAATATGGGAAAAAATCTCAAATTTCACATAAAAATACAAAAGACACCGAATAGTCAAAATAATCATAAGCAGAACAGTGCTAGAGATATCACAATATCCAGTTTCAAATAATATTACAGGGACAGAAAAAGAAAATAGCATGATACTTGAACAAAAGCAGACATGTAGAACAATAGCTTTAGAACAGAGGCCCAAGAGATAAACTCACACACTGAAGCCACCTAATTTTTACAAAGGTTCAAAAACATTCACTGCACGAAAGGCAGCCTCTCTAACAAGTGGTGCTGAGAAAACTTGTCCTCATGTAGGAGAATGAAAACAGACCCAAATCCCTCACTCTGCACAAAAATACTTTCAAAATATGTCAAATACCTTAATGTAAAACTTGCAACTTTGAAAATTCTACAGAAAAGCAAAGGTAAAACCCTTAAAGATATAAGCACTGATATGGGTAATCTTTCCCAAAGGACTCAAGAAGCACAGAAACAATCCACAGTGTTGACAAAAGGGATTACATGAAATTATAAAGCTTTAGCCTGAAAAAGGAAACCAGAATGAGAATGGAGAAGCAACTTACAGCATGGAAGTATATCTCTGCCAACTACTTATCAGACAGAACATTAATGTGTGCAATATATAAAGAACTGTAAAACTTAAACATTCAAAGAATCATCCATTCAATAAAGGAACTAAAAACTGAATAAAAAATTCTCATGAAAAGAAATACAAATGTCCAATAAATATTTGAAAAAGTTTTTGACACCCTTAGCCATAAAAGAAATTAAAATTAAAATTACTTTGAGATTCATGGCATCCAAGTCAGAAGAGCTAATGTCAGAAAAAATTACAACACACACCAGTAAGGATGTGGAGAAAAAGAAACCCATATATTGTTGGTGAGAGTGTACTTGTTCAGTCACAGTGGAAATCAGTACGAAGTTAAAAAAAAAAAATACTAACCACATGACCCACCCATCCACTTATACCAAAGGACTTAAAGTCTTCCCTTAGAAAGATTCTTGTACATTCATTTTTATTACAGCTCTGTTCACAATAACAAAGAAAGGGAACCTGCCTGGATGTCTACCAATAGATGAAAGATAAAGAAGGTATGGTACATATACACAACAGAATATCATTTAACAATTAAAATAAAAATGCAGCATTTACAGGAAAATGGATGGAATAGGAAAACATTTTGTCAAAAGAAGTAAGTCAGGTTTTAGAAAGAATGACTATTTTCATTTGTGTGGAACCTAGATTTAAAAATGTGTGTGTATGTATGTATGTATGTATGTGTATGTTTGTATTTGTGTGCTATGTGTACAGTTCATAACACTAGAAAGGAGATTGTGAGAGAAAATAGATTTTCGGGGGGGGGGAGTACTGTAAAGTACAAGTGATCAGAAGCAGAAAGGAGAAGTATTTAGGTGTGGGAAGGGACCAGCAAGAGTGAGGGAGCCGGGAAGAGAGGCATCTGTTAGGACAAAGTAGAATGACACAGAGGTGTGAGGATGCCATAACGAAATCCATCGCTTTGACTATAATGAAGAAATTAATTTAAAAGTGTTTAAAACTTCAAAAAAAATCAATAAACAACCACTTAAACATTTAAAATTTTACCTAAATCAGTATTATTTTAATTAACGTATATATGACAAAATGAATCATTTTACATGAATTCCGTGATATTACCTTTTGTCTCCTAACTTAAGCCAAAATGAAGTTTTAAATAAAAAAAAAGTTCTCAAAAATACTTAAATATTTTTGCAATAGCCAAACATAGAAAGAAAAACAATAAAAATAGACACAAAACAATGACATAATCTTAAGGTATTCACCAAGGTGGAATGAACGAGGTAGGTGTGTGCATCCTCTCTTAGAATGCTAGTGATCATTTATGTTCCACTTTTCAATTCTCTAGAGAATCCGTGTGATGCCCCAGCTAACAGGGAGAGCACGTTGAGAATATCTGCATCCCAGCAGGAAAGGTATTCTAGAGACAAAGTTTGTCCATGTCCCCTAGAGACGGAAAACTGTACTTTAAATACAAGTGCATGCATGATCTTGCGTACATGTGATTTTATTTTTCACTAAATCACTAGGAATCTCAATTTCCAAAGGGGACATAATTATTAGATATTATGGAGTCCTACACTCAGATTTCCTCTTCAAAGCAACTGCCCAGTTCCAAGAATTTTCGACTCTTTCACCAAGGGCTGACCCATGACGGGCTGACATGAGTATATAAAGTTAATCTGTGGAAACTCTGAGGACTCTCTAGAGCTCTGGTCTCAGCTACACAATGTCCTCTGTATAAATTTGCTTTCTTCACATCCTTAAGATGTATGCACGTTAATGTATGTATGTTACAGGGGCAGCCCCCAAGAGCTCACCACACTGACCTTCGTATGCAAACAGCAGGTCTCTGGTCAGTCTCTAGTGAATTAAATTTAATGATGTGAGTGTTTCATAAATAAATACAGAGAATAAAATGCAAAAAAAAAAAAGGATACAAAGTGAAGTTTTTATACAGATAACTAAGGGGGTGAAGAAACAAATTAAAGAAAGGACCATGCTTTTATTGTACAAATGAAAAAATACAAAGAAATGTTATCTCTTTTGTAATAAAAAATCACCAAGAAAGTATTTTGTTGCTGGTAGAATGTAACATTCCCACTACTTTTCTGACACTTTCACCTTTACAGAAGAATCTGGTTTAAAGTTGCTTTTAAATTCCTCAAAAAAATAAGTCACTGGGCCCTTCAAAATGGGCATACGCCACACTTCTAATTTTTTAACTGACAAAGAATATGATTGATGAATTATTGTTGCTTGTTCTTTCTAATGTATTTTGACTCCTGCGGTTACCAGAATTCCCCCCCCCCGCACACACACACACACACATACATTACTTGACGCTGAAATTGCACAAATCCTATTCACTGGAGAGCTAATAGCTTTACCTTGGTGTCGTTAGCAACCAATCCATATAAGGAAATAGAAAGTAGGAGGTGTGGATTTTCAAAATACGATAAACCAAGAGTACTGTTAGATGTACCACAAGGTGTGACTTCAGGGCACGCATATTCTTATTAGAATAAACATGCCTCTATTTTGTTTTACTAAAATAATCAGAATTCTGTGCTTTGAGTTGACATCTTTCAAATTATTTTATCAAATTAGAAAAATATAAACCTTAGTTGAAATATGTTTTAACTAACATGTTATTCCAGTGAAATACATGGCACAAAAGACCACAATAGGCAGCTAAACATATTTATGTTCAAGAATATTGTAGTTGGGGTGGGGAAGCTATTTGTTTATATGTTTTGGCCTTAATACTTTTACAACATGATTGTTGATGCTTACATAGATGCACATAAACCCCACCCCGAATATTTAAAATTAAACACATTAGTGTATTCAATTAAATATAAATTTTAATCAGCTCATGTTGTTTATAATTATGATAGTTAGATTACAGTGGAGAGCTTTGATTTTAGTAATGTTGAAAGTGTCTTTTTCATACTTTGCATAATAGACAACTACTTTCATTTAAATATATTTTTAAAAGTACTCTCTCTCTCTCTCTCTCTCTCTCTCTCTCTCTCTGTGTGTGTGTGTGTGTGTGTGTGTGTGTGTGTGTGTGTGTCTTCCTTTTCTTTTTAAAAGGCCACAGGGAAATATTTTGTGTTTATTTAAAAATATATACAGATGATACCCAGGCCTCTTAAATATTTATTTATTTATTTACTTACTTTTTTTTAACCTACAGGTTTTGCTTATATATTACAGCTTCCAGCTTTTGTATTTTTTTTACTTTCTTTTTCCTTTTCCCTTTTTATTGAAAATAGATTCTTGATTTGACACGCACAGATACAACCCCAAGAAAGACAGGGTCCTGCCTAACACCAGCGGGCTAAACCTGCGGCTGAGGATTGGCGGGCACTAAGCCACTGTGTGCCCTGAGTCCGCAGCGCAGCACCAGTATTGTGTAATGTAGCATGAATCTTAAAGAGTCTTATTAATAAATTCAAACCTGAGGCCAATTATTGGGGTGAATGCTGGAAGATCAGAGAAGCAGAACAGGCCACAACTACCTCACCTGGCCAGTTCCTCAGCTGATCCTTTTTCCTCAGACTGGAAGCTTCTGAGTCCTCATCCAGAATGAGTCTCAGCTGAACTGTGCTGCTCAAAGCCTAAAAGCTTAACCAGCCAAATGCTGCTAGTTTTCTGGTCCTCACGCTTATATACCTTTCTGCTTTCTACCATCATTCCCTGGGATTAAAGGCTCGCTTTCTGGGATTAAAAGCGTGAGTCACCATGCTTGGCTGTATTCTTGAACACATGGATTTCTGCCTCTGGAATGCTAGTATTAAAGGTGTGTGCTATCACTGCCTATCCTCTATGTTTAATATTGTGGCTGTTCTGTCTCTGACCCCAGATAAGTTTATTAGCGTGCACAATATTTTGGGGAACACAATACCACCACAGTGTAAGTGCCAGGAAGCCACTGTGTCAGCAAGTTGAGAGAGAAACTGAGGCAAGATGTCAGACCAGAGTGGGAAGAAGAAAATGTCCAAGCTGTCCGGGTCAGCCAGGGCTGGTGTCATCGTTCCAGTAAGTCAGTTGATGCGATACCTCAGAAAAGGAACATTCAAGTACAGATTCAGTGTTGGCGGACCGTCTACATGTCATTGAATACCTGGCAGTGGAAATCCTAGACTTGGCTGGGGATGCCACGAGGGACACCAAGAAATCCCGGATAGACCCCAGATGCATCCTGCTGGCTGTTGCCAATGATGAAGAGCTCAACCAGCTGCTGAACAGAGTGACCATCGCCAGTGGGGGTGTCCTCCGAGAACTCACCCTGAACTGCTGGCCAAAAAGCGAGGACCAAAGGAAAGTCAGAAAACGCCCTTCTCCCCACCCCCAGAGAAAAAAGAAAGGAAGGTCACTTCGGGCAAGAAGTGAGGTGAGAAATCCAAGGCCATCAAGCCACGGACGTTCAAGAAGTCAAACCAAAGGACAGCGATAAAGAAGGAACATCAAGTTCCACCTCGGAAGATGGGCCGGGGGATGGTTTCACCATCCTGTCTTCCAAGAGCCTGTTCTGGGCAGAAGCTATCCCTGACCCAAAGTGATATCAACCATATTGGCTCCATGAGGGTGGAGGGCATCCTCCACCCAACCACAGCCGAAATTGACCTCAAGGAAGAGTTAGGAAAAGCCTTGGAAAAGGCTGGGGTAAAGAGCTCTTGGAAAACAGTAAAGGAGCTTCTCAAATCCCAAGGCCCTTTGGAAGTTGCTGAAGCTGCCGTCAGCCAATCCAGTGGACTCGCAGCCGAATTTGTCATCCACTGTCACATCCCCCGTGGGGCTCCAACAAATGCAAAAAACCGCTGGAAGAGACCATCAAAAACTGTCCTCAGCTGAGGACAAGAAGCGGAAGTCCATCGCCTTCCTGCCTTCCCCAGTGGCAGAAACTGCTTTCCCAAACAGACAGCTTCCCAGGTGACCTTCAAGGCATCTCTACCCACTTCGACAACTCGAGCGCATCCTCACTGAAGAACATGTAATTCCTGCTCTTCGACAGCGAGATGGCCAAGCTGGACACCAAGGAGCTCTCCAGAGGGGACAGAGGAGACCAGTGTCATGTCACAAGAGCGGGTTTTTATTTTTTTAAAGGATTGGGAAGGGTGACATGGTGGGGAGCAGAGGGTGGCTGAGAAGGTAGCAAAGGCCATGGAACAGGTCCAGCCAGCCTGGGGAAGTGTCCACTGCATTTTATATTCTCTTTACAAAGGGCCTCTCCTGAAATTAACCAGGTCTCCACCAGAGGTTTCTTTCCATGTGTTTTCTTCCTGTTGTTTTAGAACTCAGAAAACAAACAAACAAACAAAACAAAACAAAAAAACCATAGACCTTGTTTAGATTTAAAGCTCTCTCTCTCTCTCTCTCTCTCTCTCCTCTCTCTCTCTCTCTCTCTCTCTCTCTCTCTCTCTCTCTCGCACAAAAGTCTTTTCAAAGGTCTTAAGACTTTGGTTCCTCTTTTTTCCAATTGAAGAGGATATATTGGCCACTTGGGTGTATTGTTCATCTCCCTCAGTGAAGAGAAGGTGGGAAAGACATCCCAAGGTGCTTTTCTGTTATAGAGTCCCCTCCCTGACCTCTAAAATATGTGTAACTACACCTAAAAAGGATTTTTGCCTCAGGATCTTTCCCCAGTTCTTCCCCACCTCTGTTTCCAACTGGATCCACTCCCTTTCTATTTCTCATTGGAAAAGATGGTTTTTGTTTTATCTTACTATATTTTATTTTATTATGTTTTGTTATTATCTCCTAAAAGTACTTTTCTAAATACTAGGAAGGTTGCATTGCCTACCTACTGCCAGAGAAACACCAGCAAGTTCCTATTCCTTCTTTAAAACATAGGAACAGGTCCCTAGCATATGTTGAGTGCCAGTAGAGCATAGATTTTCTATGACAGTAGTAGTCATTGAAATTCCCTAAATTAATTCAATGCATGAAATAATGAAGTATAAGAATTGTTCGAAAATCTTTTAAATGATGAATATGTGACCAAACACTGTAGCTGGAGTTATCTCCAGTCCTTCCCGGGCCCACAGCCACTCAGACCCAAATAAACACACAGACACTTATATTATTTAAACTGTTCGGCCTAATGGCTTAGGCTTCTTGTATCTAGTTCTTATATCTTAATTTAACCCATTTCTATTAATCTATAAGTTGCCATGTGGTGTGTAGCTTACCAGTAGTTTTACATCTCGCTTCCTCTGTGTCTGGCTAGTGACTCCTGACTCAGCCTTCCTGTTCCCAGAATTCTCTTCTCTACTTATCCTCTCTATACTATACTTTCTGCCTGGCTACTGGCCAATCAGTGTTTTATTTATCGGTCAATCAGAGCAACACATTCACAGCATACAGAAAGACATCCCCAGCAAAACATGACTTCATGTCAATAAAAAACAAATTTGCTTCTCCAACTCACTGGTATTAGAAATAAATTAATAATAGATAGATAGATAGATAGATAGATAGATAGATAGATAATAAGAATGTAAGAGGCAATTAAATTTAACTGTATTGCATTACTATTGAGACCATGCAGTACTGACCCTTCATGCTTTCTAAATTAAGGCCAGAAATTGGCTGTGGTGGCAGGCACCTATAATCCCAGCACTCTGGAAGGAGAGCTGGAGGACGAGGAGTTCAAGGCCATCTGGGACCATGGACTGACTCAAAAGATTCAAACCAAACAAAATAGATTAAGAACACAAAATAAAATACTGCAGATAAAACTGTTTAAGTATGTATTATGTGTTAAAATTCCTAACATGTTTGAAATTTCTAAGATCAACACAATGATTTTTTGTACATCATCTTATGCATATCTGTATAAATATAATATAAATGTCTGAAAACACCATTTTGTTACAACAATTTTTTTTTGTTTAAATAAAAACTTTAAAGTTACCTGAGTGTCAAAAGTATATCGTAAATCAGCTTTTTGGCTTAAAAACAAACTTTGTATGTGATTTATTTCTTTTGTAAGTAATACAAGATGGTAGGCTCTAATGTCACCAATTAATGAATGACTTGTCTTAGAGAGCAAGCATCAGAAAGAGGAAGCCACAGTGTAGACACCCAGTGCTAACTACAGAACAATACCCAGTTATAAAATGTATGGTGCATTCTAACTATGCTTTCTTACAGCCTGTGGGACTCCAACCCAGCTTCAAAAACAAGGGAAGTGCTACCTCTCTCAAAATTGGTCAAGAGAAAACTCTAAGTACTTCTAGCCTTATATCTGACTGAGGAAGGGTTTTTATACAGATATGCCACAAGAAAAAAAGAGTCCAGAATTCATTTCTTGGATTTTAAACTTACCACTTTTATCATAAATTAATGTAAGTGAATTAAGACTCATGTAGTTCCAAAACTGTTATTAAATCTGTGCAGTTTGGCACTAAGAAAATGAATGTCATCTCTCTTGTGTTTGGTAATGTAATTTCTTCTTAATAGTCTTTACTCAGTATATGTCAAGGCAATTATTCTTGTTGACACCACCCAGCTGCAAATGACAGGAAAGTGGTAGATCCTTATGTAGAACCAGATAATCCTAAATTTAGGATGCCTAAGAGTCTTAGAAATAGAGGGCCTATGGCCAGCCAGCCAATGATTATACATTTTCTTGACATCATTAATTTTAACAACTAGTTCATTGCTAAAATATCACAAAAGGTTACATTTATATATTTGTGCACACATGTACACATGTCAGTAAATGTGTGTGAAACAATAATTAAATAAAACGAAGCTATTAATTTGAGAATGAGGAGAAACACAGAAGGAGCTGGAAAGAGGGAAATTAGGAGGAACTGGAAGGAGGAAAGGGAAGAGGTAAATTATAATTGAATTTTAATTAAAAATATATTTAAAGTGGAAAAACTTAAAAATAAGGAGCCAAGTTTAAAAGTAAAAATCAGGACTTCAAATTTGGGGCATGAGACTACAAATATCTATATTAAGTTTAAAATAAGAAAATTTAATATTGTCACCACAAAATAGAAATAAGAATTACACCCATCTTTTATAAAACTATAAGTCAGTCACATAAAATACTTAAATTTATGAAAAATTCAAAAACAATAACAAAACAAAATATATCATACTGTGGCTTTTGATTTCCTAGACTATGTACACAGGCACTAGGGGGTACACTTCAAGACTGAGAATAAGTACATTTTAACTATTTATTTAAAGTGATATTTGATAACAATTTTGGGCTGGAAATTCACTAGGAGTTATTAAAATGCATTTATGACTAAAACTAATTTTTTCACAATGATTTTATTGAGGAAAAATAACAAATTTTGTCATAACTGGTCTAAATTTTTTAGATTGCACAGTGTAAATTAGAAAATAGAAATATCAGCAAAGAATGCCCCTTTTCTCTGGTATTGCACCAAACATTCCAAACATATCATATTTTTATCATTCTTATTGTCTCCTCTTCAGGCAAGATAAGAGGAGTGGACATAGGTGGTAATGGAAAATGACTTGTTCTAAGTAAACATCAAGAATATTCAACTCAATAGATGGATTTTCCTGGCCAAAATTAATAATGATAACTTGAATTGATAATCTTGAAAAATAGGCTACAACCTTTCTTCTGTATGAGTTCTATTAAACTAGAAAAATAGAAACACATCCTTATCCATCATTTTTATTACCTTATTTGAAAGTCTATTTTAAAGAAAGAAAAATACGTAGAAAGAATTCCTGATTATCACATTAGAAACACTACAGATTAATCTGAAAAGCTATGCTATAAAGCTTTGAAACAAATTATTTCATAATTTACAATATTATTATAATTTGAAAATTCCTTTCTCTTGTGGTGGTTTAAATGAGAATGGCCCAAACAGGTTCATATATTTAAATGCTTATTCCACAGTTGGTGGAACTGTTTGGGAAGGATTAGAAAATGTGGCATTGTTGGAGGAGATATGTTACTAGGAGTGGGCTTTGAGGTTTTGAAAGCTCACACTGCTCCAGTATCTGTCTGTCTGTTTATCTATCATTCATCTATCTATCTATCTATCTATCTATCTATCTATCTATCTATCTACCTACCTACCATCAATCATCTGTCGATCATCTATCACCTATCATCTATCATCAGTCTATCTATCTGTCTATCTATCTATCTCTCACTCTCTGCCTCCCGCTTGTGGATCAGGAATAAGCTCTTAGCTACTGACCCAGCAATATACCTGCCTGTCTGCTGCTTACTGCCACACTCCTTTCCATAATGATCATGGACCAACCCCTTTGAAACTGTAAGCAAGCCCCCATAAACCCTTTCAATTAGTTGCCTTGGTCGTGGTGTCTCTTCACAGCAACAGAAAAGTAATCAAAACATCCATACATACACATTTTATGTTAATATTGCTCCCTGCTGTAAACTATACTTTGCAATATTGTATGTAGGCCATTATACAAATCCATTATGCTAAAAGGAGGTATGTCATTTTACCTTTTTCAACTGACCATCTAAGGAGTTGTGAACTTTTCTTGCAGATATCTCCTTTTTGAAGTGAAAATTATTGACATCCAAAAGAGTGTTGTTATGAAGTAAGGAGGAGAGACCAGGACAGAAAGAATAATGAAAATATCTCAGTAGGGTCATATCCACAATGTGATGATGTAACCAGGCATATTTCATCCATAGTTAATTTCAGGGAGAAATCACATAACATTGTACTTCCTTATAATATTGTATTACCATCACCTTGAGTACTGATAGCTTACCAGGTTGTTGTGGCTGCAGCCCCACCATGATATCACATACATGCCTGTCACAGGTTTGGAAGTCAGATCATGACCTCAGTCACATCTTACAGTCCAACAGTGCTAGCCAGTTCTGAGTGTTAGATAGAGAGTAATTCTATGTCCCCGCTTGCACAGAGTAGTCCTAGTTTGTGGCACTATGGCAATATGATTAACAGTTTCCCTTGGTGTAGATGATAAAATGATATTGTCACTCTACTTGGAACACACCTTCACTCATATGGTCAGTCTATAAGCTCCAAGAATCAGAAAAATGATCCTGCCATTTTTTTTTCCTTTTATTTTACTATACCATTCAGTTCTACATATCAGCCACTGGTTCCCCTGTTCTCCCCCACCCACCCCCTCCCTTTACCCCAGACCATCCCCCATTCCCACCTCCTCCAGGGCAAAGCCTCCCTGAGGACTGAGATCAACCTGGTAGACTCAGTCCAGGAAGGTCCAGTCCCCTCCTCCCAGACTGAGCCAAGCATCCCTGCATAAGCTCCAGGTTTCAAACAGCCAACTCATGCAATGAGCACAGGACTCGGTCCCACTGCCTAGTTGCCTCCCAAACAGATCAAGCCAATCAACTGACTCAGCTATTCAGAGGCCTGATCCAGCTGGGGACCCCTCAGCCTTTGGTTCATAGTTCATGTGTTTCCATTCGTTTGGCTATTTTTTTTCAATAATTGAGTAAAACCGAAATTTATTATAAGCCACAGTCATCCTAGGGACCTCCATGCTATATATATAGTCTCCATGGTTCTATAGGTTGTGGTCTGATTGTTCTTTATTTTATATCTAGAATCCACTTATGAGTGAGTACATACCATGACTGTCTTTCTGGGTTTGGGTTACCTCATAGAACTAACTCCTGATGTCTCCAGTTCCAAGTGAGTATAGAATCTGAACTCTAGCCACTACTCCCTTTTATTTTTTTTCCCTTTATTGAAAATAGATTTCCCTATCACATAATATATCCTGATTTTGATTTGCCCTCTCTCTAGTCCTCCCAGTCCCCCCACCCAACTCCATTCTCATCCAGATCCACTTCTTTCTGTCTCTCATTAGAAAACAAACAGGTTTCTAAGGGACAACAATAAAACAAAAACTAACACATTGGAATTGGACAAAATAAACAGAAGGAAAAGAGTCTAAGAGAAGTCACAAGAAACAGAAACCCACATACTTGCAAGCTTAAGAATTCCATCAAAACACTAAACTGAAAGCCACAATACATACACGAAGGAACTTTAGGGTAAAAGGGGACAAGAAAATATATAAATGAAATAAAATAAAACTAAAAATAAGCCAATTTTTAAGGTAAAAGTCCTGACATGACATTATGAGACAAGGAACCTCCAAAGATGCCATTGAGTTCATTTTCTGTTGGCCATATACTGCTGGGCATGCCTGCTTCCCCTAAGAGTAGTTCATTTCTCCAGTGAGACTTCCTTAGAGGAAACTAAATTTTCATTTGCAATTCGAGATAATGTCTGCATTAGGGATAGACGCATGTATCCACTTCTTTCAGTTCTAGAACCTTAGTAGGTCTTGTGCATGCTGCCTTAGTCTCTATGAGTTAATATGTGCATCAATCTTGTTGATATAAAAAGCCTCGTTTTCTTGGTGTCTTCTATCTCCTCTGATTCTTGAATTCTTTCTGCCTCCTTTTTTGTGGGATTCCCTGAGCCCTGAGGAGGGAAATTTGATGGAGATATCCCACGGACGGCTGAGTATTCCAAGGTCTCTCATTCCGTGTATAATGTATGGATGTGAGTCTCTGCATTTGTTCCCATCTGTTGCAGGAGAAGGCTTCACTGATGATGGTTGAACAAAGAACTGATCTATGAACACAGCATAATGTCATTAGGAGTTACTTTATTGCTAGTTTTTTTTTAACAGTAACATTTGGTTTTGCTCTAGGTCCCTGAGCTATTTAATCTCAGGTTCTTGGTCACCCTAGCAACGTCAGGTGTGGGTTCCAATTCCTGGAGTGGGCCTTAAGTCAAATCAGGTATTGGCTGGTTTCTCCCACAAGCTTCATACCACAATTCACTAGCATATTTCGTAGACAGGATACTATTGTATTATTCAAGGTTTTGTGTCTGGGTTGGCATTTATGTTTTATCTTTGATACCACACGGAGTATCTTCCTATACCAAAGATTCTAGAACATAGGAATGAAGGCTCTCTGTAGGCACCACCTAGACGTCTCTATGTTCAATGACTTGTGTAAGCGTTGTCTTCAGCAACTGGGGCTTCACCATCAGTTTGTGGAGAGCAACCTATAGTCTTGTCAACAGACTGGGTTGTTTAGAGGTTCCTATGGGACTCCTTTGGCCAACAATTCAATTAGATGTAACCAGTCCCAATACTGGAAGCTCCATTTGGTGACAAGAGATGGCCAGTTGGGGCTCTCTCCATTATTTGGTGATTTCATTTTTATCACTTTTATGTATGTATATATTTCAGAAAGCTTCTACTGTATTAGGTTTCCATACTACCCTTCAAATAGCCTGTAATTTTAGCTCTCTGTTCCCATATTCCCTCCCTCAACCCCTTCTCCCCTCCTCATGTTCATTTGATCCTCCCATTCCAGCCCCCCCCTCATCTATCCATAACAATCTATTATATTTCCCTTTCCTTGGGAGATCTGTCTACTCCTTAACCCCTGCCCCTTAATCTATACCTAATCTCTGTGGTTCTACAGATTGTAGCTTAGTTATCATTTACTTAATAGCTAATATTAATCTATAAGTGAATATATACCATATTTGTCTTTCTGTGTCCAGTTACTTCATTCAGGATGAGTTTTTTAGTTCCATCCACTTACCTGTAAATTTCTTGGTGTCTTGTTTTAATGGATAAGAAAATACTACATTATGTAAATGTACCACATTTTCTTTATCCATTTTTTTTTCTGTTTAGGGACATCTAGGTTGTTTAATTGCTGACTATTATGAATACAGCAACCATGAGTATGATTGAACAAGTGTCCCTATGATAGAGTGAAGCATCCTTTGGGTAAATGCCCAAGTGTGGTACAGCTGGATCTTGAGGTAGATCAATTCCCATCTTCCTGAGGAACTGTACTACTGGCTTTTTTTTTTTTTTAAAGACTTTTCTTACATGATACTAACTTCACAGAATAGAGTGCAGCATGTGTCAAGAACTACCTGCCTCTGATTAGAAGCCCTGCTTTCCTGTTATCCTGTAGTATATTCACTGTGGATTGTGTTATTGTGGCAGATCCAGGATTCTTATTGGCCAGTTGCAAGGGGTAAGAGGCGGTTGTCTTTGGTGTGTCATGTTTATTATTGAACATGTCTTAATGGCCAACAAATTTATAAAACTCTCTACAACTTTGCTCAGTCTTGGTTGGGATCACCCTTTGAGAGATTGCACCTGACTTCAGAATTTCACTGTGCTGTACAGGAGAACTAAAACCTCACAGTTCTCCTGGTAGCTACTCAGGTTCTTGAGCCCCGGGATATAGCCAGTAGGAAATGTACTAATCCTGCCATCCCTGCTTCATCCCACTTATGAACACTGAACGAGTTCAAGTGCCGAATTAGCTCCCAAGAGTTTCTCCATGGTCACACTCTTACAAGGAATGAGAATTGATCTTGTCCCTTTGGTTAGATCTTGGAGGATTAGAAAATCAGTGAAATGCACCCCTGGTGTCTGTGAGAGGTTTCCAGAAACAATTCAGTCATCAGACTCTGACCTAATGAAGGCTCGAATGTTCTGAAGACTTGAAATAGCAATAGTACTGGGAGGTAACGGACTTTCTTAAAGCTTGAAGGAAGTACGCACGCCACTGGGGCATTGTTTTGGTGGGTTATAACCTGCCCTAGCTCCTTCCTGTTACTTCTCCAGTCTCCACCCCATGTGTTTTGGCTGAAGAAGCTCCACTGTCACACACCACACCACCACCACCACCACCACCACCACCACCACACCACACCACCACCACCTCATGATTTCTGGCCAAGAACCTGAGGCAAACAGCGAAAAACTGATCTCACTGTAACCATGACCCAACATAAACCATGCCTCTCGTACTTGCTTTTGTGTATGTGTTCATTTGATGATCATGGAGACAATAAAGCTAACATGTGTGGGAAGACTTGTCATAGGGTCCTTATTTTTGTTTGGAGACAGGGTCTCACTATGTATCCTTGGCTAGCCTGGAACTAAATACATAGACAGGCTAGACAAACCTACAGCTATCAGCCAGTCTCTGCCTCCAAGTGCCAGGTTTTAAGGTGGTGCCACAATGCTCAGCTTGATCATAGAATCTTGCCTCTTTTCTACATTTTGCCTTTTCTCTTTCACTGTTAAACTTTGGAGTTCTTATTATTATGGTTTAAAACAATTTTCAACAGAAAAGCAAATGTTAAACAATAATCCAATTACTGTGAATTTGCCTAGGAGAAATATTTTTTTAATTTACTAATATTTTACATTTGATATTATTTCACGATTTACAATAATTTCCAAAATAATAGCATAGCAAAAGAAGAAAGAGTACAAAAATAATTTATTATGAAACAAGTAGATGCATTTGAAAGGAAAAAGCATTTAATTACATCTTAGTATATTTGCCGTGATTCATGATGGCTATTTACACCAAATGATTTTTTAAATATTAAATATTAAATCCATTTAAATGCAATAAGTTGTGTGGAGAATTTTCATCTTTATTTCAGAGTCATGATACTTTAAAATTCATTCATTAGAGCTAATAAGAAATTATATTGAAACCACTCTGTATATTTAAATGAAGCAAAATCAATTATTGAAGCAAGGAATTCTTTCATCATTATAATGATTATCAGAATAAATTTAGTTCTTCAATGCTGCCTAATGATGTCTTCAATAACAAATAATTTGCATAAACTTAATTTTTACTAGGAACTATTTAAATGTGCTTATAATGTCTTTTTTTTTTCCAACTATACCCTCTTAAAGAATTCTCCTGCAGCATCAGGATGCTCTAAATGCCAGATCCCATTACCCTCCACACCCTGGAAATGAAAATGAGATTCAGAATCAATATACTGTAGTATCCATTTACCATCTAGTACAGCAAACACTAACAACGTTTATGAAAGAGTAACAGACTCAAAAAGTCACGCTGGTAAAAAGCAGTCAACACAGCAAAGCGGTGTCACGGGAAAGCAGTGTCACAGGACGTGGGACCTATGAGTGTTACTCACTTACTCTGTGTGATCCACAAGAGCCAACCTACTTCTTGAAGAATATCCTTTGGGTTTCTTTTGGAATTTACATGAAAATTCCCTCAGTCATGTAGCAGAGACTGCCTAGCAGTAACACACACTCTGAGCTCCTTGACTTCTTTGGAGAATGAACAAAAGCAATAGAGAAAATATAAAATTCACTCAGCATTTAGCTGCATGCTGCCTCCTGTATGTTAGTAGAACTATGTAATCAGCACCATTTTATTATCAGCATGGTCACGTACATATCGGACACCCAAACTTTGTGAAGAACTTTCCATATGTGTCATTTCACTCCATCTTCTCCAGAATTTTCCTCGTTTTCTTTCAACACAACACAAGCATGTCATAGTGTCATCTTGATGCCTCTGGTGCCATGAATCAACAAAAATATAAGATGAAATGATGCTGGATTGTCGTTACCCATCCCCACGTAGGTTACTTTATCAGTGGAGATGCAGCCCTAAAATGTTCTGAAATTTTGTTGCACATGTAACAATTTTGAAGGCACCATAGTGATAATTTAAGTGTATGTATCCAGGGCTTCGTAGTTCAGGCTTTATAAGACAACACAAGGGTTTCTTATAGAGCTGGCTGTCAAAAGTGGATGGAGCCAATTTAGGGACTCAATCACTGCTGCCTACATAAGTCTTCAGTGACTTCATAGTTTTTCATGTTTTATTTTTTTTTTTAATTCATCTATTTATTTTACATCCCGGCCACAGCCTTCCCCCATCTTCCTCTCCCAGTCCCTGTCCCCCATCCCACTCTCCACCCCCACAAGCCTCTCCTCTACCACCTCCATCCTGAAAAGGGCAGGTCTCCCATGAGTATCAATAAAACACGACATGCCAGTTGCAGTAAGAGTAAGCACCTCCTCCTGTATTAAGACGGGGCAAGGCAACTCAGTATGAGGAGCTGGGTCCCAAAAGCCAGTAAAAGAGTCAGAGACAGCCCTTGTCTTCGCTGTCAGGAGTTCCACAAGAGGACCAAGCTACACAACTGTAACAGATATGCAGAGTGCCTAGGGCAGTCCCATGCAGACTCCCTGGTTGTCAGTTCAGTCTCTGTGAATCCCTATGAGCCCAGATAATCTGGTTCCTGTGGTGTCCTTGACCCCTCTGGCCCCTACACTCCTTTCTCTTCCTCCTCATCCTCACCCTCATCTTCATCCTCATCCTCATTTTCATCCTCTGCAAGATTTTTGAACTCTGCCTAATATTTGACTGTGGATCTCTGCATCTGCATCCATCAGTTGCTGGATGGCACCTCTCTGATCATAATTGGGCCAGGCACCAATTTGGTCACAGGACAGCTAGTTCAGGCTACTTAGAATTTTGGTGCTTAGAAAAAGCTGACCAATTAGGCAATGAACTAGTGATATTAGCTAAAATACAAATGCCCAAAGATGGGTGGACCGATAGGTAGATGGGTCGACTTTAATTTATATTTACTACTTTCATGTAGATAAGTTTCATTGAATGTGAGGAAGGACAGGGGAAAATCAGCTAAGCCTTGGTGAGTTTTCTCACTCAGAGCCTATCAATGGCATCAATGTCACATTATCTGTGTTCTCTGCATCCAATAAAATGTATATTGCACTTTCTTGGGGAAAGATGAAACCTGGATTTTTTTCTCTTGGACTTTGAAAACCACACAACTCATTCAAGAGTCAAGCTCAAGAACAAGTCAATTACGTTGAACGATAAATGTGGAACATATGTGCATGCTTGTACTATATTTCTTAGAGAGAGACATCATGGTTTGGAATTGTTGCTTTTATTGACTTTCTTCTGTAAAGACAAAAGACTCTTTTTTGACATATAAAGAAGATTACACAAATTCACATGATCTCCCAAAAGTAAATCTATTAGTAAACAGCAGGGAATAGAGATATATTTATATTGTTTAAAGGTAAACTCAATTGTTATCAAAGAGAATAACACATATAAAACAGAACTGTATTAATCTCTGGGGTTTTTTTTTTTTTCTACTTTCACTAACTACCAGGAGTGCATTGTAACATGAATTGCTAAATGTCTTATTAATAAAAAACAAACCCAAAGCCAGATAGTGGGTGAATTCTGAAAGATCAGAGAAGCAAACAGGTAATAGCCAATCTCATCTCAACAATTTCCTCATCCGATCCTGTTTCCACAAATCCTCTGACTGAAAGCTTCTGAGTCCTCACCAGAATGGATCACAGCTCAACTGCTGCTAAAAGCCTAAAAGCTTAAAAGCCTCTAGTTCCTGGTCCTCATGCCTTATACACCTTTCTCCTTCCTGCCATCACTTCCTGGGATTAAAGGTGTGTGCTACCATGCCTGGTTTTGTTTCCAGTGCGGCCTTGATCTCTGCCTCGGAATGCTAGGATTAAGGGTGGGCCACCACTATCTGGCCTCTATGTCTATTCTAATGGCTATTCTGTTCTCTGATCACAGATAAGTTTTATTAGGGTACACAATATATTGGGGGGACACAATATATCACACAGTGCATGGTTATACTTTCACAAAATTTTAGCGATTTGCTTAAATGCATTTAATTATGTTTTAGATGCATTATACTTCACTCAGCTGACAACATGTTAAAAGGGTAAAAGGTAAATTTCGCAATGAAGCTAAGTATACAGAAAGAGTCCCATCAGTTAATATTTATTGCTATGTTCTTCCTTCTCTGATATAGAGCTGACAGAGTTTAACCCAGTCCCAAACTGTTTGAGACAGAAAGTCAGCCATGGGAGCAACCAACAAGGTATCAGGCAAGTGGGAAGCCAAGGGTTCTTCATCAAAGGGCTATTGGCGATCGTCTTGCTTTCTGTTTTGTTTGTATTGTTTTTATTCCTCAATTATCATCACCAGAGCAAGGATGAGTATTAATCTATACACTTTCAGTGAATACAATTATTCACAAGGACTTTAAATTTTAAATTTAAGAATGAAAAAACTGTTCTGAGAGCATTTGAATGAATAGTTATAAGACCGTGTCTGATTTTTTTTTCCCCTCTTCTATTTTCATTAAGAGCAAACTATTTTCTTCTGATAGATACAACAAATCATTGTGTTGAATTGGGTACATTTACAGATTTTGTTTGAAATTTTGTTTTACTTCTACAAAACATCTATGGAGGTGACAGGACAGCTTTTGGGAATAGGTTTCCTCCTTGCACGCCCAAGTCTCCCGGCTACCTCAGCAAGTGGTTTTACTCCGAGAGCCATCTCCTTGGTCCTGGAATCAGATTTATTTACAGGACAGGTAATTTATCCACAGAAGCCATCTTCACCATGTCCTTCATGAGGAGAAAAATCCTGAAGCCGAACTCCACTAGCATTCTCCAAGTTTAGTGGTCTTATAGAAGCAGTTTGGGAATTTGTATTTCCCTGCTTACTGATTTTAAGCCCTTTAGAAGCTTACAGCTTTTCCCTTGGTTTCTCCATGTTGGCCTCCCTTTCAAGTGATCAACACTAGAGGCCTATCTTTTACCTTAACCAACATTTTTCTACGTTCCTGGTCATCACCCTCACTATGATGAACATTTGTTGACCTCATGGAATATTGTAATACCAATGTAGAAATATATTCCATTGTTTTCCTGGAGGGTGTATCCATGGTTCCATTTTCTATGAGTCCAGTGTGTTATATTCCTCAAAGAGTCTTGTTGTTTTTAAAATGCTCTTCTTAAAGTAAGCAATGTTTCACACCTAGCCAAGAAACTATTTGTCAGGGATAGCTGCCTGGAGAGGGAAAATCAGTTTTTCTTCAATGGAGTGACATGGAATATATCAACCACACTCTAGGGCAGGCCCAGTGCTTAAGAGTAGCTGGCCATCATAAATCAGTCAGTGTGTGTGTGTGTGTGTGTGTGTGTGTGTGTTTAAAAGAGAAAAAGAACATGAAAATGAGTGACTAGGGAGGTGGGGATGAGCTAGGAGGAGTTTGGAGAGAGGAAAGAGGATGATCAAAATGTATTGTATGCAATTCTCAAGGAATAAATAAGTACACTGAGAAAAGAAAAAAGGAAACTGTTCTCCTTGCATTGAGCTTGCTTACTCTCTTACTGCTGTTTTCCCCTCTCTGCTTCGGCTCCATGCCATTGTCCATCAGGAAAAGGGTGTTAAGGATTTATAAACTTGCATATCCCCAGCAGTCAAAAACATATATAAGACAAAAGTCCATCCTAATGTGATTAAACCTCTATGGATAACGGTTTCACACAAGTCTCCAAGAGGTAATTCCCCTTCCCTCCTGAATGTGAGGAATGCTAGTTAGTACTGACTTCAGAATGATGACCCCAGTCGCTTGCTGTTGAGCTATCAGTTTGGCAACTTCCTGTAGTTCCAAGAGCTTCAGGAGCCAATGTAACTGAAAGCGTGTGCGTGAGTGTCTGGCACATCACTGCTGTTTTCTTTCTCAACTGAAGACATGCCACCTTCCCCATCATCTCAGAAACCTGTCAAAATTTATAATCAGCTGGTAATCGAGTCTCAGAAAACTAGCACCACATTAAAAAAATGGGAAGAAAATCTCTAAAAGTTTTATGCAGATTTTCTCAGCATCTTTTTTTTTTCTAAGAACAGGTAAGAAGGAATACTTTATTGTCATCTTCTGCTTACATCATTACCCAAAAGCAAGTCCGTGGGTCCAGCCTTGTATTTAGCTTGTGGTACTGGCCTTCAATGCTGAACTAGAGAAGCATGGTGATCCAACAGATGTAGGCCTTGAAGACCGAGATTTTGTGCTGCTCTGTGAATGTTATTCATAGTCTAGCCAAGCATTTTAAAAAGGTTTCTATTTTCCAAGGTTTTTGATAACTGCTAGGAACACGTTGATAAGGCTTTCTTGTTAGCAAGAATCATACATATTTATCTCTTCTAAATTTCATCTTTTAAATTAATCCCTCTATCATAAAATCCTTCCTTGTAGTTGTATTATATCAAGAATGCCTGTTTTTCCCAAAACTAATCATACTCTACATGGCAACTCTGCCTTCAACAGCAGGCAGAACAATTTGAACTCTATCCCCACCAGGATACTAGTTAAAAATAATAAAAATATAGCCAGTGTGGTTATGCACTCGTATATTCCCAACACATAAGAGGTTAAAGCAAGAAGATTTTGAGTTTAGACAAGCCTTGGGTATGTGCTGAGATTCAAACTTTTTTTTAAAAAAGCTATAAAATACAAGATGGGAGATGACTTGGTTAAAAAAGCTCCCGTCACACACGCAGAAGGACCTGATTTACAATTTCTGGAACCATGGTAAAGGCAGGCAAGACTGAGACATGAGAATCTCTGGCCCTGATGGGCCAGGTAGTCTCTGATGTCCCAATCTGTGAGCATTTGGTTCAGTGAATGACCATATCTCGAAAAATAAGGTGATAAGCAAGAGGAAGACACAACACATTGGCCTCCACATTATGTACACATGCTATATACATACCTGTATACATACAAACATACACATTACACACACCACACACACACACACACACACACACACACCACATACATTGAAGAAATTTAAAATATGACACACCAAATAGACAATAAGTCTTCATCTTCCAACCCCACTGTCATTGTGGTAAATTTAGTAATCTCACTTATTTGAAGATCAGGTAATTGATGTCCATCAGTCACACAAGAAATGGAAATTACTGGTAAGAATGTGATTTTGGCTCCTGGTAAATTTCACTGTAAACCTGAGAATGATAGTGATTTGTTGTGTATGATTATATAGAAAAAATAATAGTATTTTTGCTAGTAGTAGTACCAAAGCTTGATCATCTTTGTATGGCGAGACGTCATCTAGGCACGCACTGAGCAGAAAACTAGATATAGTATACACACAGCAGACAGACTTCTTATCTTTCTCCTCATCCCCACACTTGATACACTAAACACAAATTCTTTACCTCACCATTCAACCTCCCTTTGGCCTCTACTCATACTCTGGGCTTAAAGTCTCCTCTATTAGCTAGCTTGCTCACACCTGATAACAGATGTGCTCCATTAGCAACACTTTGTATTGCTTGATCCCATGGGATATTGTTTACAAACAGAGGCAAGTTCAACAACCAACTTACTAAATAATCATTGTGGTATGTGGTATAAATCAAATAAAATATGAACTTCCCTTTCCAATAGGCAAAGCATAAATAGTGATGGTATTTATCAAAATCATCTTGGAGATATCCTGACAAGAAATAGTCTTCATTCCCATGTTCAAAGGCATGATCTCTGTCTTCTGAAGAATACAGTCATTCATTATCTTTGCAATAATCAGATATGCAAATTTCCTTGGGCCTACTGCATAGAAGGAAAAAGTAAAACATTCAAAAGAGTGCTAGGTCAGGCTGAGGTCCATTGCTACTTAGTGAAATTCACTATCATAGTTCCCTAGTGTATAAAAAAAATGCTCAGGACAAGGCCGCTTTAGTGTAGCATATATCATATCACACTGTTTTGACAGAAGAGAAAACATATCTAAATTAAATCATTGCCACAGTCAAACCTAGCAGAAATGCTTTGTCAGCAATGACAAAGTTCCTGGATTTTAGTTTAAACTCAGAATTTTGAGCTGAAAGAAGCATAGAGATAATGAAGCCCACATCCTCCTTTCTGACTGTTGGAAACCAATTCCAAAATATTATTACAAAGTCCCCAGTGTGTCACTAGTGATCCCTGTCACATCTGGGAGCCCAGCCAGGTCTCCCTACTTCATGTTCATTACTGATCTCCCTCTTCTATTCCTAAAAATGTTTACAACTAAAAATTAATTTAGATCCTGAAAGGCCAAACCATCACTAATCCACATGCAATCTTTGCTGGAACATTCTCTTTCATTTCTGTGTTTGAATGCACCTTGCTCTTCCTAAAGATGGCCACTCTTCTCCTGTTCTCATCTGCCCGCCTCACGTGTTTCTGCTGGCATCACAGTTATTAGTTTGTGCCTCTGTGGTCCCCAGCAGCAGCAGTTCATAGTGTGGCCAGTAACTGCACAGCTGTTTCCCCTACCAGAGAGACGGTGCGTTTAAGGAATAAGCCAACATTAGTTAACATGCCCCAAGTTGCAAATAAAGGAAGAATATTTGTACTATGCTCAGCAAAAGAGCATAGTTTTGATTTGTCTTGTGTAAAGTATAAGGATGGTATCCATTCTCAGGAAGAACTGAGTGCTAAACGCCAGCTGACAAGGGTCTGTGAAGCCCCCTTTTGCTCTTGTCCCCATTGCACTTTGTGCACTGGCTTTGCTCTTTGCTGCCATCGTGGAGTGGCTGTCTCTATTCCTCAGACGGCAGAGTTGAAAGCAAACACTGCCGGTAGTTCTCCAACCAATGTCATCTCTGCTCTCAAATCTCTTGGTCTCAAATGGAATGCCCCAGAGAGCCGGGTCCAGCCTGGGCAGACGCTCACTCCCCTGCCAACCAGCTGTGACCAGGGGAGGTTATTGTGACCGTTTAGCACGGCCATTGTCAGTGTAAACTCTGAATGGCAGATATAATGTCTTCGGAAAGAGAAGCTAAACAACTGGGCAGAAAACACTGAGTTTTGACCATGGCTAGATTCATGGTTGAAATTTTGTCTCCTCCTAAATAACACACATGTCACTAACACTTCCAGAACTTGGTACTTGAGGTCATGCTATACATACTACATACATGACTACGTTGATGTACGTAGTCAGCCTTGAGGGTGGAAGTGGTGAGGAGTGGGAGTCTGTGTCCACTCAGTGCTGGGTCCTGTCTGCCTTAAACTGTCTAGGTTGAGACGCTGCTCATCCTTGTTTAGTTACTGCTTATTCATAATATCCAGAAATTGTAAACAGCCTAGATGTTTGGATGATGACTAAATAATGAAAAACGTGGTAGTTTACAAAATGGAATATTACTCAGTTGTTAAAAAGATAAATTATGAAATTTGCAGGTCTGTGTCTTGCTAACCTTCACCAGAGAAGTGTCTTCTTGGGGTAGATGGGAATCAGCACAGGACCCACAACTGGACAACGTGGACACACTGGACTTTAAAGCACTGGGCCCTAGGCTAAGTGTTTCAAATGAGTTACTTTAAAATACTTTCCACAAAGCCACGATTTCGTACAAAACAAAGACAAGCCAACAAACAAGCAAAAAACTGATAACCAGAAAAGAATAACTCTTTCAACATCATATGAATAGGAAGTACATGAGAAAGATACTACTCTCCAGAATATTATTCTGGGGCTTTTAAGTGTCTTAAAGGTCTATTTATGTACAGGAGTGTCTTGTTTCCACTTGTGTTTGTGTATTTATGTACAGGAGTATTGATGTAACTAACGTCTTATTAAATAAGAAAACACAGAAACAATGTAAAAGAAAGCCGAGAGGTCAGAGCTCAGAGCTAAAATCTCACCCTTCCGCCTGCGGTGTCCCAGCTTCCCGAAAAGAGACCTGTCTCCTGTCTGTTCGTCTATGTCTATTTATAGTATTTTGTTCTGCCTTCTCATTGGTTGTAAACCCAAACACGTGACTGCCTCGTCACTGTCTGAATGTACAGCCCCTAGGTCTTAAAGGTATATGTCTCCAATGCTGGCTGTATCCCTGAACACACAGAGATCTATGGGATTAAAGGCGTGTGCCACCACTGCCACACTCTTGCTATGGCTCTAATAGCTCTGACACTTATTTATTAACATACAATCAAAATCACATTTCAGTACAATTAGATTACCACCACACAGGAGTGTCTTGTTTCCACTTGTGTTTGTGTAGTACGTGTGAGCAGGGCCACCAAGGCCAGAAGAGGACATCAGGTCCCTGGGACTAGAGTTACAGATGGTTGGGAACCACCATATGCTTACAAAGAATTGAACTTGGGTCCTCTGGAACAACAGCCAGTATTTTCACCCATGAGCCAGCTCTCCAGCCACAGAGGTTTGTATTTAAATTTGTATTGAGTGCTGATTTTTCTTCAAGCACTGTGACAAGTGCTGTAGTGGCATCCCTCAGTTTAAATCTCAGGCAGATTCTATGGTGGGTATGAATCACACACAAAGACTCTGAGACCTATTGATTGCAGCACTCAAAGCCAGAGCTGCTCTATAAGAAAGGTCTAAGCCAGTGTTGTTCAATGAATTAAATTTGTATAACATACATAATTTTTTAATTTTATTACCCAAATTCTCTAAAATAAAAAATAAGTTTTTTTTAAATTTTAATGATAAATTTTTTCAGCTAAATATGTTCAAAGTATTTTCATTTCGATATGCATTCAACACGAAAATGTTCACATTCTCTTCTTCGAAAAAATTCTTTGCTTATAGCTCGTCAAAATTTAAGCAAGCCAGGTTTCAAATCTCACATAGCCCTTCATGTCAGTAGCAAACACATTAGACAATGTAGTGCTAGATGATTAAGTTCAGTTTTCCTTCAAATCTAGATATTAGGAAAAATTACCAATCAGACTTCACTACATCTATTCCTCTCTTGCATATTGTACCCAACCCTCCTGGCTGGTCCAATACAGGGCTCACTAATGTGTGATCTCTTCCTTCACACCCAATGAGATCCTTTCTATGCCACTACACCATCAATGGAAAGACAGCCGAAAGAAAGCCCAGCCAGGGTTCAGCTTGTTCTCTTTACCCTCACAGCAGAAAGCCCCAACTCAAGAGAAGCTGACATAAAACTTACTCTGATATGCTTTCTGTTGCTGTGATACAACAGTCTAACCAAAGTAACTTGGAGGAGGAAAGGGCTTATTTGGTTTACATAGTCCATCCAGAAAGAAGTTAGGGCAGCAATCCAAGCAAGAACAGAAGCAGAAATCGTAGATTACTGTAGCTCACTGGCTTATTTTCAGCTACCTTTCTTATAGAGCTCATAGGTTCTACCTGACTGGGAACAGTGTTATCCAGAGTGGACTAGGCCTTTCCATGTAGGACATCAGTCAAGACAGTCTCTTACAGACTTGCTACATAGCAAATCTGATGGAGGTAATTCTTCAGTCAAAGTTCCCTCTTCTCAAGTTTGGGTTGTGACAAACCAACAATAAAACCCAACAAACACAAAATGGGCTGTAGGTCTGGACCATATCAAAGGAAAAATTTCAGTACTAGTGACGCAAGAAATTAAAAAACACAAGTAGTTCAACATACCTCATTTCCAGTTCTGCCTTCAATGCGCCCCTTTCAGCAGATAGCAAGCAGTATATGTGTTTTGACTCAGATGGCTTTCCAAGCTTGGTGTTAGACCATTAGCAAGAATGTCGTAACCCATTTAGATGGAGAGGAGGGCCGGGCACTCAGCATATGCTAAGCACCCTTCTCTGCTTCCTTTCTCAGGCTGTGGGCAGCAATTAACATCACCGGCTGACAATGCTTGTCCTCTTTTCAACACTATTTTCAGCACTGCGAAACAAGTCTGGATAATGAGAAGAAACAGGAAGATTGTTGAGAAGCCAACTAATATACAAAGATACATAAGGTGAAAAGTGGGAAAGGCAATTATGTGATCCACAACTGTATGTAATGAAAAATAGCCAGTTCATAAACTGAGGAGCTCATAGGTCTGCCTTACCTGATTACTATTAATTCCTAAGATACAGAATGTATTAATGCACATTTGAATGCTTTGTTTTACTCTGAGAAAATTCAGATGGATTCAAAACTACTCCTAAACTTAAACATTTAAGAATTAAGTGCTCATGTGTTATTGATCTGCTGTCCTAAAATATTGTTTTATAAACTCCCCTCTGTATATGCATATAGTAATAGCTCAGAGCAAGCTGCACCTAAATATGTTAATCAGATGTGTTTAAATGAATACATTTACATCGCACCCATTTCTAATATCCATAATTTATTTTCTTCTATGCAAAGTATCACACATTTGCAAATTCAATATATTAATTATAAAGACTCTTGTTTCTCCAATTTGTTAAGTTTTTGTCACATGCTTTTGTCACTGACGCAGTATAGAACAAGGGAGAGAAATTCAAGCAATAGACATAGCACCTGCCTTAAAGAAATACAGAATTTAAATTCTTTACTGAGGTAACAGCACAAACAGGAAAAAAAAAAAAAAAAAACACTTCTCCCTTGCTTCTCTAAGGACCAACAGAATGGTAGAGAAGTACATGGAAGAGCTATGCTCATTGGGTGAAGAAACGGTGACAGGTAATCTGTGATAGCTACATGGCTAGAGCAAGGCAAAAATAGATGTGCAAGAACGAACAACAGAGAGACACTGTTGTCTGATGGTTCAAAGCTACTCAGGGCATGGTAGAGAAGAGAACAAAACGAGGACGTCACTTGTCTCTCTTCCTCATGGTACTCAGTGCAGGGAACACAAGATTGCTCTGTATTTTGAATGTGAGTCCTGAGGGAGGGTAAGAGGAGGGAAGGAGAGACAGAGAGAAGAGGAAGAAAGGGAGAGAGGACTACCATGACCAATTCTATAATGTCATGCTAAAAATCCTTGCTTTCTGCTCTTATGACCTTCCAATTGCTAAGAATTATATAATCCTAAGCAGACATAACCATTCCAGTTGTTTAAAGTAGTCGTGTTGTTTCTCAACTGTTCCGTCTTCACAGGATTCTCTGTCTCTGGAGTCCAACCTCTAGTTCAGCATATATTGCATTTTAAAAAGAAGGAATGAGGAAGGATAATTTCTTTAGGCATGCTTACTTGGCATTCTGTGACAAATGTACATATAAAATTTATATTCAGAGGCAAGGAAACAAACATAAAATCCTTTCTGTGCTTGATTGTAAGGGTTTATAATAGCCAGAAGGTGCTTCAACATTATGCCATTTATACATTCAAGCTATTCAAGGTTTTTCCACCATTTCTACATCTCCCCATGTTTTCTCTTCCAGTTGTGAATGACTCTAAAATCTAGTGACTTAGAATATAAGCAATTTATTATTTAGTTCACATGTCTGTAGAGTATGAAGGATATGAGAGGACTGACTCAAAGATAGGCTGGGAAGTTCATTCACCTGACTGGCAAGTTAATGTTGGCTCTTCTGGAAGCCCAGGATGGAGGGAGTCTTAGGTTTTATTTTCCATGTGTGCCTCCCCATGAATTGTTTGAGTTTCTTTCTCAGTGCAACGTGTGGTTTCACAGAATCAGAATCCCGAGAGAAGCAGACAGAAGGTGAGTCCTTGCTGTAGACTAAGCTTGGAAGTCAGAACACCCTTTCTACAACATCCTGAGTCAGCCTGAATTCAAGGGAAAAGTCCCACTGACTACACTTCTCAGTGGGAAAATTGTCAAAGTCATTTGGTGATAAAGAAAGGCAAAATAGGAGATACAGTTTGAAAGACCTTTGAACGATAGAAGGTTGCAAATTCAAAATGCATCCAATTCGAAGTGAAGATGGCCTTCTTCTCCATTATTTTTTTTGGGTCTCTAGCCAAATACATTGCTCGAGACCCCAAATTCCTCTCTGAGGTTGTTGGCTCTCCAGTGACAACTATAAGAGGAGAGCTAGGGAGAAAAAGCCATTGCCTTGAGACCTGCTAGAGCCATCTGTTAGCCCTGGAGTCTACTGCTATGAATTGTCAGCATACCACTTGGAAAGCTGTTACCAACCAAATAATGTCCCGGTAACTTGACATTGCTACAAATTGCGTCCCTGGAGCTTGCGTACCATGTGCAGCTTAGGGAGTAGATGGAGAGAAGAACAAAGAACATGGGACTTGAAAACCACATTTAAAGTCAAACAATGCATACTACAAAGGAATGGACTGCATTCTTTCTTCTAAACAGCATTGTGGGCGTTGCATTAGAAGAATGTGTGTATTCCAAGGGAAGAGTTGGGGAACATCTTAACCTCGGTAGAGTTCTCTTCAGTTCAAAGGAGCCAAGTGCACAGGAGAAAAACATGGGCTGTGGAATAGATTAAGGCTCTGATAAATCCCTTCACAATCTAACCCTTGAGCCTCAGTTCTCTTATCAGTTACATAGAAATAAAACCACCTATTCAATAAGGTTCTTAAATAGAAGATGAAGTGGAAGAAAAGCCCTTCTGTCTGTGCACGAGGGCCCTAAGTGAAGGTTTCTCTTCCTGTTTCCTCTTCTGGCTCATCACACTATAAACAGTTAACTTATCCCTTCAGGTCAGCTGACCTCCACACCTAAAAACAGTGAGCTGATGTCAACAGCAGCCATGCTGTAAATATATTACATGTGGGATGCAACAAGGACTGTATAGATGCAGAGGATGCAAAGATGCAAAGAGTCATGTTTTCTAAAGGTGGGGGGATAGGTAGCTTTTACAATTACAGGTAAATATTAATAGGAAATCATTACACATGTACAAATAAGGAATCTCAAAAGAATTGGAGATAATCTTTTTGAAAACATTTGTGAATTTTTTCTATATAGAATAATATATATAGAATTATATGTATGTGTATTATTTAAATTATGATTGAGAATAACCTTGGTGAATAAGGCACTATGATACAGGGGGAATATTTTCAATGTTCCATTTGCCTAAAAGCTTATAGAAAACCTAATTAGACTCAACAATGTAATCACCAAGAAATGACACAAAGCTCTTCAAATGCACCATTATCTCCCCTGGCTTATCCATCCAGATATTTTCTGTGTCACTGCACCAGTACCCTCCGTGATAGCACCAGCAAACAGGAATGTTGGCAGCTTTCACCATGCTTCATGCCCTGAGTCCAGTGCAGAGGGAGTGGTAAGATGGTAAGATTTGCCAAAACATCCTGGATACAAGCTCTGGGCTGAGTTTCAAACCTGGCACATAACAGGAGCTGATATCAGCTTTGGATGACAGCCCACGGCATCGCTCTCTCCCTGACTAGGTCCCAGTTGAATCCATGTCCTGTGTCTTTAGTGGCCTAAAGAAGAATGTCTTGGTGTCATTCAAGTATCTGTCATTTGCTATCATTTTTATGAGCATGGTAATATTTTAAATCCACTCAAATGTAGGTAAGCTTTCTGAGGCTTAGAAGATTAAGGGGTCTTCTAGAACATTCTATTATTATTTTAGTTATTTTCCAGTTTAGTCATTTTAAATTGGCAGCTGGCCCAAAAAGCCATTACCAGCCTTATTAGAATCAATTAGTATTCTATTAACAAAATTAAGTTCAGGCAAACAGAAAGGAGAGAGTCAATCTGATATGAAGAGATTCAGTTTCCTATCTATGAGATGCATTTCTATTGCACAAGATTGATATAATGGTCAGGTGTGAAAATATTTCTGAAAGCATGTCATAAGCTATCAAAGCAAAGAGAAAGGAAGCTGGTCAAATTCATTATACTAGAAGCTCTGGAAAGTCGACATGGAGCCTAAGGGCAGGAACAGAAAGAGAAGCCCCTCACAAAAGACACCCCATGAGAAGAAACTGGTCCAAGTTAGATGCCTGCCTGGAGGTCCCAGAGATGCTGTGCTCCACCCTAAAAAAACACTACAATCCTGGGAACGGCTATGGCAGTGGGTTCTGACAAAGGTATTGCAGAGAACGAAAGTAGATCAAACATTAAAATGAATAGAATGAATGGCATTCACTTCAGCATCCTTGAGAACAACTTTAAGCCAAGAGGCCTCATTTAGTGAGGAAAAACGTATTCCAGAGGCTCTCAGCCCCTGCAAACCATAGGTGTCCATGTCATTTGATGATGAAAAAGCTTACAGCCCCAGGCTGGAAGGCCAGGCTGAAGAGCTGCTGAGCGACTAACTGATGCACTGTCCAGACAAGAGTATAGTCCACCATTGTGACCTCTCCTACTCAGCTCTGCTTCCTACTGCCTTCTTGAGACCCCACCCACTCAGGGCCCTATGATGCAAACTAGACTCCTTTCAGAAGTTATTAGTCCCAATACTATCCTCTAACTACAGGAAGCAGCTGGGAAAGTTAGTCCTGACAGAATTCACATGAAATGGAGGCAGCACTTCTCACTAACCCATGACCCCAGGAAGCAGCCAGGCAACAACTTATCCTTACTAAATTATTCTTACCCAGCACACCAAGGCCTCTAAGAAGCAACCAAGTATCCTTGCCCATGTGCCACAACATGCACTGGGAAGCCCTATGAATTAGCACCATGACCACCTGCAACTGCACCCCTAAGAACCTCAAAGCAGATAAATGTCCTGAACAGTCACCTTCAGCCCTAAGAAGGCAGCAGGCTGTTCTGGCAGGTAGACCCTCAGAAGTCCATGCTGTCATCTGCTCAACTCTTATTCTGATAGACACTTCCAGACCCACCAGTACACAACAGTCTCTCTTTGACTTCCATACACTGATGACCACTGCTAACCAATTTATCATGTGGAAGGGTGTAACAAAGTGGGGGTTTAAATAGGTGGGGCCCCCATAGACTTATGTGTTTGAATGCTTGGCACAGGGAAGTGCATTATTAGGAGGTGGCCTTGTTGGAGGAATGTGTCACTGTGGAGGTGGGCTTTGAGGTTTCATATATGCTAAAGCCATGCCCAGTGACAAAGCTGCTTCTGCTGAATACAGATTACGATATAGAATGCTCAGCTCCTCCAGCACCATGTCTGCCTTCATGGTACCATGTCCTGCCATGATGATAATGAACTGAACTCTCTAAACTAGCCTCAGTTAAACATTTTCCTTTATAAGAGTTGTCATGGCCATGGTGTCTCTTCATAATAATAGAAATCCTAACTAAGACAGAAGGTGGTACCAGGGACTTGGGATAATGTGATAGGCTGATCATGATTTTGCTTGGAGGAATGTGGACTTTGGGAGTTTGGGTTGGGAAAGCGGTGAAATGCTTTAAGTGCTGCTTAATGGGACATATTAGTAGGAGCATGGAAGACAGTGGTGCTGAGGGTGATTTGAACTGTGGGGCCTGTCTCAGGAGATTTCTGAGGAGAAGAATGTTAGTGTGTTATCTAGAGATCTTCTTGTGATATTTTGGTGAAGAATGTGGCTGTTTTCCCCCTTGTCTGAAGAGTCTGCCTGAAGCTAAAGTGAAGAAATTTGGATTATCTGTTGACAGAAGATATCTCAAAACAGTCTAGTATAGATTCTGTCATGCAATTGTTAGCTGTAAGATGATTTTTAACTGAAATGGAACAAGCTGAGCAAAGGACAATACAAAACGTACAATGTGAGGAGAAAAGGAGCACCAGGAAGTGGAATGGAGCTCAAGAAATGTATTAAGCGAGTGGTGACCTCAAGACAAGATCCCACTCAGCTAAGTTTCCAACTTGTGAAAAGGAATAAAAGAAAAGCTTAGAGACAGGTGTGGCAGTGCACACCTTTAATCCCAGCACTCAGAAGCAGAAGTTGGTTGATCTCTAAGTATGAGACCAGCCTGGTCTACAACTCCCATTTCAGGAAAGCCAAGCTCAGGCAGTGAAGGAAACCTTGGAAAACAGAAAGTTGGTGAAAATGCAATTGAACAAGGGAGCCATGATCCAGCCCCATAAGCAGCAGAACTTGATAGCTTTGGGCACATGGTTCTGGAGTTAAGGATACAAGAAAACGTCTATGGAATTTGTGCCTGAGACTAAGGAAAGCCTCTGAGGCCAGGCATGTGTCAGGAGTGTCTCTGAATGGAGGCCTAGAGATTCCATTGTGTAAAGCTGTGAAGGTAAAGCCTGGATTGCCTTGGAGACCCCAATGTGTTGGAGATGCCAGAGTCGTGGGATATCTGCCAAGGAAAGCTGCTAACAGAGAGTGGAACCACCCAAGAGAGAGAAGTGTGGTGCAGTCAACAAAGCTGAAAGGAGTTGGAGGTTTGAAGAGTGTTTTGACATTAGACATGAAGATGCAGAGTTCGGAGTTTGCCCAGCTGTTTTCAGTCTTGCTTTGGTCCAGTATTTCCAAACTATGTTCCTTTCCCTACATTTTAGAATGGTAATGTATATTCTGTACCATTATATGTTAAAAGTATTGATCTGCTCTTTAATTTGACAGGGAAATACAGTTAAGAGATTTCATGACTCTCAGAAGAGACTAAACTTCAGACTTTTAAACATTGTTGAGACTATGATAGACTATGGAGACTTTTGAAGTTAGACTAAATGCATTTTGCATTATGATATGGCTACAATCCTATGGGAGCCAGGGAGTGGAATGTGGTGGCTGTAGATGTGGTCCCCATAGACTCATGTATATGAGTTTGGTCATAGGGAGTTGCACTGTTAGGGGATGTGGTCTTGTTGGGGAGGTGTGGTCTTGCTGGAGGAAGTGTGTGACTGTGGGAGTGGGCTTTGAGGTCTCATATGTGCTCAAGCCATGCCCAATGACAGAGTTGCTTCTGCTGCCTGCAGATCAAGATGGATAGCTCTCAGCTCCTTCTCCAGAACCACATCTGCCTGCATGCCACCATGAAGATAATAGAATAAATCTCTGAAAACTATATGGCAGCCCAATTAAATGTTTCCTTAATAAGGGTTGCCATGGCCATGGTGTCTCTTCACAGCAATAGAACCCTAACTAACCCTAACTAAGACACTGAGCAATGAAGCTTACCCCATTCTGTCCAGGACACAGGGAGGAGGGAAGTGTCCTTCCAAGGCATACTCCTAATACCCCACTTCTTCCAACAAGGCTTAACCTCCTAACAACCTTTCCAGCTATGAACTCACAAATGGATTCATCTGTGGAAAACAGTATAGAAGTCCCTTCTAAAAATAGAAATAGAGCAACAATCTGATCTAGCACCTCTCCATGGTTCATATCCAAAGGAAATGAAATCAGACAAAAGCCCATCATCTCAATAGATGAGAAAAGGCATTGAATAAAGCCTAACATCCACTCATGATTTTAAACCCTCAAATATTAGTTATAGAAGGCATTTCTTAACCAGTGGAACAGTATAAAACTCAAAAGTACATCAGTTTGTGTTAAAGCCAGTTGATTATGTATCATACCATCAGTCTCAGGGGTGGGAGGTACATACTCATGTGTGCATATCATATAGGTCAGAGGTTGGCAATACAGTCATGTTTTCCTACCTTGAGAATCCCTTGGAATTTCCAGTTTCCTAACAGGTGCCTAGCAACCCATCAGGGTCTCCATGAAGCAGTGCTACCCAAATTCCTCAGGACACCTCAGGAGAGTACCTTAATAATTCTTGACATCTACCATGTCTTCATCAAGCAGTTAAATGGACCCATATAATGTCCTTCTTTTGCACATCTAGTCTCTGGGTAACTGACTATTGTCTCCTAGACCACAACCATAATGGTCAATAATGGCTGGTGTCATTTCTCCTAAATAGCAAATCCACTATCAGAGATTTTAAAATACCATTACTAAAACAGTGACTACTTCACGGTATAGTTAATGGAAGTGAAACTTTGCCCATGCTTCTGAACATCCTTCAAATCATACCAATCAATATGGATACCACCCCTGGTTACTACAAAATTAACAGGAAGAGCCAAGTAGATGGGTCAGTTCCAAATTTGGTAGTGATGGTGGTAAAAATGCTAACAACAGTCATTCATTTGAAAACAAAGATGTGTGCAAACAATGTGTGTGTAGGGTGGAATGATATATATCTACTGTTTTTATGATTTTCCTAAACAATGCAGCTAATAGCCTGAAATGGTGCATGCAATTACCATAATATTAATTTTCTTGACAAAATATTTATTGAGCATTTACCATGTGCTGGGCATAGTGCCAGGTCTGGAATATACAGTGAACAAGAAGACACTAAGTACTCAAGTAAGTAATTTGAAATTTTGACAGTTGTTCTGGAGAAGGTTACAGGGGTATTAGAGATTATGACAGAGGCATGCAATTTGAATCCTGAGATGTGGTACCCCAAAAGATAAACAGGAAATAGGTGAAAAGAGACAGGCAAGAACATTCTAATACTAACAGAAGGCTGGTTCTGTCCATGACCTGAAGATCAAGATTGTTTGTGTGTATTGTGTCCCCCATCCAATTGCCACAGTGCTTGTAAATTTAGTGAGCAAGAAAAACAGAAAACTTGAAAGTTTAAGCAGTGGTCAGAACATGGGCTTCTAGTGGTTGGCAAAGAATTTTGATGACTTGATAAATACAGCAGAAAACCCAAGATGATGGGATGGGCAGTTATTAATTAGGAGAATCAAAATCGTGTGGTAATTTAATTTTGATAGCATTTAAATACCCTGAAGAGATGAAATCAGCAGTGCTAGGAGGGTTAGATAGGCAGGCGAGGAGGGAGGGTTAGATAGGCAGGCGAGAAGCTACCTAGAGTGAAAATGGTGACAAAAAGAACAAATTCACAATATATGTTTGTTGTGATGCGCATGTCTGTACACATGTGTAGGGGACACACTTGTGTATGTGTGTACATACACAAGCACATGTGTTCACGTGTGTGAAGCCCCATGTCATCTTCCTCAATTGCTTTCCACCCTATATATGGAGTCAGTATCTTTCACATGTTGAGGCCAAAGACCAATTTGGCTAGTGTAGCAAGCCAGATTGCTCTAGGATCCCCAGTGTCTGCCTTTATGCTGGGTTACAGGTAGACCATCACGCCTACCTAAACTTTATGTTGATGCTGGCATGCAAACCATAGTTCTCACATTCACATGTGAGCATTTTACCCACTTATCTGTCTCTCCAGCTTTCAAGGTGCATCTTAAAAGAGATGCTATTAAAATCAACAACAATAACAACAACAAATGAGTTGATTGGAGTGAGAGTTCTATGAAGCAGATGGTGTATCAGGAATCATGCTCACATTTCAGGAAAATGAAGGAAGTAGAACTATGTCTGTGTAGACGAATTTCTAAATGGTCTTATTAAATAAAAAACATGGAGCCAAATATAGGGTTGAAGCCTTAGATTTGGAAAATAGGGAAACCACCAGCCAGCCTTACCTCAACAACTCTGCAACTTCCAAATGAGTGTTGCTTCTGTCTACCCTCGTCTTTATTGACTTGCTGTTCTGCCCTCTCATTGGCTATCTTAGCCCAGCTACCTCATTTCCTTGTCACTGTCTGTCTGTACAGACCTCCAGGTCTCTATGGTTGGTGCTGGGATTAAAGCATGTGTCCATGCTTGGTTTTGTTCCCTAGTGTGGCCTTGAACACACAGACCCTACCTGCTAAGTGATAAGATTAGGGGTGTATGCTACCACTGCCTGACTTCTTTGTTTACTTAAAATGGCTTTCTATTTCCTCTGATCTCCAGGCAAACTTTATTAAAGCACAAATAAAATATCACCACATTTCAGTACAATAAAATATCACCACATGTCTGAATGTGTCCCCTAAAGTTTATGTGCTAGAAATGCTGTCACCAGTACAGCAGAACTGGGAGGTGATCAGAATACAAAGGACCCCTCATGAGGGACTAATACTATTACCACAAGAGAAGGCTAGTTATTACAAGAGTGGGTTACTTTCAAAATGACCCCTCTCCCCTTGCTGTGTTACCCTCATGCTTTTTTGCCCTCACATCATCTTCCATGCAGGTGCATGCCCTTGGGTTCCCAAAACTGAGCACTTAGATTTCCACACCTTGTGACTGTTCCACTCACATGTGTTCTTTGCAGCAGTAGAAAGCAGACTCACACAGGTAGCCCTGCAAAACACACATAAAGCAGACTGTGGATGGAGCATCACCTTCTAAAATACAAGTACAATTGTACAGCCAAAGTCATTATGATTCTCTCTCTCTCTCTCTCTCTCTCTCTCTCTCTCTCTCTCTCTCTCTCTCTCTCTGTGTGTGTGTGTGTGTGTGTGTGTGTGTGTGTGTGTGTGTGTGTGGCTGAGGATCTAGCTGTGTTTATGCCTTGTACAGGGGAGAGCATGAGCTGGAAAATTGCAAACAAGTATGTACCTAAATAATGAAAAATGATCGCTGATGCCTATAGATGCTGCTGGGAGCCTTTCTGATGTAAATATATCTGAGTTAGCTCTGCTTTCACCTCAAGAACAAAAAATATATATCAAATTTTTTTTAAAAAGCAACATTTAGAAAGAAACACTGCCACCACAAGCTACAGATTCCATTGTTTCTGGAGAAAAATTCATTTACATCAAATATCTGAAGCTGTCAGTGCACACAAAGACTTTCAAAGCATTTGTTTGGAGCTAATACTGTTCTTTCTATTTATATTCTAATAACTCGTCCACCCCCTTATGATTCTTTGTGAACTAACTCAAGTTTTGGCTCTTCTATACTTTTCTTTTTCCCCCTAGAACACACTTGTAATCTTTACAGACTTGTTCCAAGAGCAAAGAAGCGATCATTAAAGACTGAAGCATCCTGTGATGATGTGCCTGCTGCTCATTGAGAACAGAATCTGTTCCCACAGTTGTGTAAACCTGGGAAGGCCCAGTGCCATGAAGCTACAGATCAGACTAGATCAGGGAAGATCACAGTCAGACATCATGTCCTAGCCACAACCTTTGAAGTAGATGAAATTCCAAAGCTGAATGAAACCCGATACTCCTAACTTACTAATTATCTTCAGGAAGAACAATCTTTTTGTGACCTATTTATGGGATCATGATTTATAATCTTTAAAAAACGAAGACAATTGTAAATGGCAGGCACAGAGCTATCATAGTATTAAGAACATGACTTTAGAAAAATGAGGCTAAGCAAAACCCAATCTGAAATTAGGATTCAGATGGTTAAGCTCAGTGTTAAGAATCTGGAAGGGAACAGTGGTGACTGGAAAGATGGCTCGGTGATTAAGAGCACTGTCTGCTCTTGAAGAGAACCCAGGGTTCCATTCCTGCACCTACATGGTGGCTCACAACCATCTGTGACTCCAGTCCCAGGGAATCCAATGCCCTCCTCTGGCCTCTGCAGGTACTGCATGCTCATGGTGCACAGACATATATGAAGAAAAAACACCCATATGCATTAAACAAATAAACATAGTTAATGAATGAAAGAATGAATAACTTTAAAAAATAATCTGGGTCCATGCAGTACAGGGAAATAAAGCTGAAATCCCATGGAAGGGCATTTTAGACAGGGACCCCTAGACTAGGGGAAAAAACTCAAACCAACACAAGGAAATAAAGTTGCTAGTGATTTCTAGTCGTCTCTATTGTCACACAATAGTAGGCCTTTGAAAGCTAACTCTTAGAGATAGGCTCAAATGGGTTTGAAAATTTTTAGCTTTAGGTCTTGTTCGTTGGTTTTTATTTGGGGTTGCTTACTTGTTCTAGCTACCTAGCACAATTCTGCCATCATTCCGTGCACTCTTTCTCCTACACGTGCACAGCCCATCGTGCTGCCGGCGTTCTCCACCAGGGCAACACAGTAGCGAAGACTGACGAACCCATCCTTCATCACCAGGCTAGAGTTTCCATTAGAGACAGAATGGCTGATGCCAATGATTGCAACCCCATGCGGCTGAGATTTGCTGCCTAGGAAGCAGCTCTCACATGCTTCCTCTCTCTCATTCCTCTTCAGCCCTTGAGTATCACTGAACCTATGTTGTCTCCATGCTTCTACCTTTTCCAGTATGGCCTGTAGTTGAGTTCATGTAACACATAGCCAGTTGGGCTGGCTTCTTTTTGAAAGTGTGAATCTAAGCTTACAGCATATTGCTTCTTCTGGTGGTGTTAAATCCTACTCCACTACCCAGCTGTACCACAGTTTATCTGTTCACCTGATACTGACAAGTAAGAACATCTTAGTTGACTCCACGTTTTGTCAAATTTGAGCAAAGCTGTTATAAAATAAGCTTCATGCTTTGTGTGAGGTTATATGAGTTTTGAGTTTGAACTAAAACTCATTTCTGATCCCAAACCTACCAAAGGGTATTGACATAAAAGTGGTTTTAAACCATCAAACCATTGGCATTTGCTCAAAGCACAAACTTGCTCAGGGAGGATATTTGCTTAACCTCAGAAGCAAAAAGAAACCACAGAACCCTGCTAAAGATGAACTTGGGTTTATAATCATGCTGTATACAGAGAGAGAGAGAGAGAGAGAGAGAGAGAGAGAGAGAGAGAGAGAGAGCTAAGAATCATAGGAAACTGGTCTCCCATAAAGACAGTGGCCCCTGAAATATAAAATGATATCATTAGCATGTATTTTCTAAAGCAGTTAAAATAATGAGCACACACAAAACTAGAACATAAGAGAAATCATGACCAATAGCAGGAAATTCAGAAAAAAAAAAAAAACGCCATTCCTAGAGGAAAAATTAATAGAGTCATTGAAACGAAAAGCATTTACACACACAGAAACAAAGTAAACAATAGACTCAAGAAAGTTTAAACGTGGAGTAGGGCACTGGACGAAAGGTGCACTGTAGGGACTGTGGCCTCAGTGAGCAGTAGACAGATGGAGCCTGTGAAGAGGATGCCAAGCACAGCAGCCACTGCACCTACTCAGAGGTCCAAAGACAAAGCAGAATGTGGGAGACACAGCTGCTGATACGACAAGGGCTGATGTTTCTCAGTAAATGTAATCAGGCATCAATGCCTGACTCTGAAAGCAGAAGACCTCTGTGTCAGTGGGAGATGGGAGCCATCTGAGAAGTTCTACCAGGAGGAAGAGACATGAGATGGAAATGTGGTACTCCTGAAGACAAACCCGGACTCTACTCCGGACGAAGCCACTGGCTGGCAGCATGACTCTGCAGGTGGCATAACCTTCTAGCCTCAGTTTTTGTTTCTGAAAAATTATGATGGCTGCGTAAGGTGAAGAAAGTATGCAAAGCACAAAAAGCATGCACATATTAGGTGCTCAACTAGCAGAAGTTATGTGTTCTGATACCTTTAACACCTGCTCAATACTATGATAAAATCTCTTGATTTAATTCTGAGTTTCCAGTAGGAATTTGTAGCCCATGTTTAACACACACCCTTGTCTTCATACCATTTGTTGACAGGTCTAAGTGCCAGGTCTGTCTGTTCCTCTGGCTCTGATTCTCTTAGCCCTCCAGAAGCTAGTTCCACATACTCAAAGGTTCTATGACAGGCTTTTCTGCTATTCTCGTTGAATAGAGTCTTTGTTTCTAAACTATTGTTTTAACTCAAATAAATAACTGGATATGCATGGCTGGATACCTGTTTAACATACATATACATTTATGGGCATGAATACATATGTGTACATTCATATATATATATATACATATATATATATAGTGTATATTCACAGTTATCACCCAACTTTAAAATCTGTCAAAATTTATTTCTTACCCTCAATATAGATGAACGTCATATAGATGGATGGCACTGGTCTTGAATGTGTGGTGCTGTGGGTAAAGATGATGCTTTTGACAGTTAATTGCTCATGTATAACATAAACATTTTAGTTCATTCTGTAATCTAATTTTATGACTAGAGAAGAGCCATGATACCACAATCACCCATCATCACCTTAGTTAGAGGGGAGTAAACCCAGAGACATTCAGACACATCCAGTTTTCTAGTACAGAAGTGATAGAAAGCACATGTGTGTCTTCACCATTGTTACATATAGAGAATCCTAAAGATGGCTTGACAGTCGTGTGCTCAGACTCAGAGCAAGAGGGCAGCAGAGCTAGGAAGTCCCTGTCCCACCTCATTTTTAATGTCTTTATTAATTGTGTCCTTACTTCTCCCAGTTTGCCAAGAAAAACCCATTTGCCCACAGTAATACCAGAGGCCATAGCACAGCGATTTGCCTTTAGTAATAACTGTGAACTAAACCTAAGTTTAACTGGTGAGTGATGGATGCTACACAGTAAATGAGGGTTCACAGACAAACCAAAATCAAAACTCAAGAATTCTTGAACCTATTACCATAAGGATGATCCACCTGAACAGTTACGAAAACAATAAGCCAATTATTGAAGAAAAAAATGAGATCCTATTCTTTATAAATCAAGTGCATCAAAAATGGAAAAAAGTCAATAAAGTGATGGATACTCTGCTATACACATAGATTGTTGCCTAGCCAATTGTCACCAGAGAGGCTTCACCCAGCAACTGATGGAAACAGATGCAGAGACCCACAACCAAACATATCTCAGGGAATCCTATGGAAGGGAAGGAGGGAGGAAGGATTATGGGAACCAGAGGAGGCAAAGGCACCACAGGAAAACACACAGAACCAACTAACCTGGGCTAATGGGAGCTCACAGAGACTGGTCTACCAACCAGAGAGCTTGCATGGGACTAACCTAGGCCCTCTGCATATATGTTACAGTTGTGTACCTTGGCAGAGGAAGCAGGGGCTGTCTCTGACTCTGTTGCCTGCTCTTGGGACCCTTTCTTCCTGCTGTGTTGTCTCATCCAGTCTTAATAGGAGAGGAGGTGCCTAGTTTTACTGCAGCTTGATATGCCATGACTGGTTGTTATACATAGAAGGCCTGTGCTTTTCTGAAGAGAAGATAGAGGGTGTGGATGGGGAGGTTGGGGGAAGGAACTGGGAAGAGAGGAGGGAGGGAGGGGAAACTGTAATCATATTGGAGAAAAATTAATTGATTAATTAATAAAAATTGATACTTTCTAAATAAATAAATAAATCAGGTACATCTGTGGCACTGATTCCTCCCAGTCTTTTTCAGTCTTGATGTTCCATCAACTTTTGTTCAATCTGCTTTCTAATCTTAATCACTACTTGGGAGCCTGAACTCTCTTTAAAGCAAGAATTAGGCAAAACTCCTGGCAGTGGGCCTGGGACATCAACACAGCCACAAATCCTTCAATCTACAATCTGTACTGGCTGCAAGAAGTGCTGTGGTAATGGTGGCACAGAACTAGTGGGAATGGTCAAACAATGACTGGTCCAACTTGAGACTCAGGCCACATGAGGGAACCCATGCCAGACACTGCCTGGATGGCCAGGAACCAGAGGCAAGACATCCCAGAGACCAAGGATGGAATCAAAACGACTGTCAAAAAATTAAAGAAATAAAATAAAAAGAAAGTCAATGAAATGACTCCTACTGATACTCTGCTATATTCTAAGATCAGTGCCTAGCCCAACTGTCATTAGAGAGACATCATCCAGCAACTGATGGGAGCAGATGCATAGACCCATGGCCAAAACACTAGATGAAGCCAGTGGAACCCAAAGAAGAGACAAAGGGAAGACTGCGGAAGCCAGAGGGGTAGAGGACTCCATGAGAACATGGCCCACAGAATCAACCAAGCAGGGCTCATAGGAGCTCACAGAGACAGAAATGACATACAAGAACCTGTATGGGTCTCAGCCAGGTCCTGTGCATATACCTATGGTTGCTCCCAACAGTGGGAGTGGGTAAGTGGGGAGTATCTCTGACTCTTTTTGCCTGTGTTTGGGACCCTTTTCCTCCTACTGAGTTGCCTCATCCAGCCTTGATAGAAGGGTTTGTGCCCAGTCTTATAGTAACTTGTTATGTTCTGGTTGATATTCCTGGGAGGCCAGCTTTTTTATTTCTTAAGGGAAATGGAGATGGAATGGATCTTGGAGAGTGGGGAGATGGTGGAGGGGGCTAGTAGAAGTGGAAGGAGAGGAAACTGTGGTCAGGATGTAATGTATGAGAGTAGAATAAAAAATAAAAAGAATTAAGTCAAACGCTAGCTGATGTGCTGCTGCACCTTTTCCTTGCTTGTTGTTGTTTGTTTCTTTAGCAACCTTTTTGCCTTGCCTTTCCATTTTTACCATCAAGTCTTGATAGTAATGGGACAGAATATAATATTCCTTTGTTCCATTGTTTGCTATTTCAAATTCCATTGTTTGCTATGATCTTAAAAGAGGTACATGATCTCTAAAGACTTGCAATGATAATGTTTTGACATTGTAATTTAACATGGCAATGTGGTCTCATAATCACTCGGCAACATTGTTTTGCCACTGTCTTGACATTGTAAAATGGTCTCTCTAGACTTACATTTTGCCATTGCCTTGACATTGTAATATGGTCTCTACAGATTTGCATTGAAATTTGTTTTGTCATTGTCTTGATATCATAATGTCCTCTCCATGGACTTCTCTTCACATACATCATCCACTCCAAGACTTTCATATCAGCCCCATTACAAGAGCAATGTGCACTGTTAACATCCCATCCCTGGGAACTGGGAATGATCTTTCATGGTTTCTACTTAACAGTAAGTGTCGCATCTCATCATAACTATTTTCAAACTCTTTTATCTCAACTCTTCCCAAATCTCATTCTTGATGTAGAGATTTTTACCAAGAAGCAAAGTGGACAAATTCCCATTAGGTAAAATCTGCCTGTACATTTTTCATTTTTAAATATTAAACTCACTTCACTTTAAAAGCATTAAAGTGGAGTCAATCATGAGGGAGTTTGCTTCTCCAGCCCATAATAGGGAACTATCGCATAGAGTTGTTCCAACCTGGTATGAGAATGCAGCACAGTACATTAGAAGGGAAAACCTGCTACCTCCTCTGTTCACAAAATACCTTTGTAAATTTTTTCCCTGTTGAATTTCATCACTTCTAACACTTACTGCTTCGACAATGCCTTTGCTTATATCATCTTTCCCTAGTCTCACAGGCTCTGAAAGCACTAAATGGATGTAATATCCATTTTTCTCCTTTCTTCTCCTTACATGCATCAACCATATTCTTTTTCTTAGTCATAAAATACATGCATAAACAAAAGTAAACCTCTAGTGGGACTGAGTTGTTTTTTCCCAGAGAAATGGAATCCTCTCATTTGAAGCCTGTAGGAGAAAGCCCGGAAAGGAAGAGGTTTCATGAAGGTCTAACAAAGTGGCAATTCTGCTGGCATATGGTGGTCCACCCCCATCATTTGGATGGCAAGGAGTATGTCCATAAGATTTAGTGAATTTCAACATGGCACTGAGCATTTTGCCTTGTGCCTTGCATGGATTATTGTAGCAACATGATCTCAGAATTCTGTAAATTGCTAAGGTGTCCTTCTTTAGGCTGTACAGAGCCAGGGTCACTGCTCAAGGTCACAGTCAGTTAAAGTAAAAAGCTATCCTCTTCCTATTTTCCCAGCTCAGTGAGATTTGAACCCCTCTCACAAGGACACCTGACTGGAGAACCATCATTCAAAGAGCACTTAAAAGGGAAATACATAGTTTCACTAGCTTTTAACTCTGAGGTGTCTTCCTTTAGGTGTGAAGCAGCATAGTGATGCTACTGCATCTGAGACTCTGAAGCCAAAAAACCCAGAAATATTCTCATACCATTGGCAGTTGCTGCAGTTGCTTCATTCATCCAAGGATCCTCACTCGGGCTGGATATCCTCTTGCACTGAGCTGCAGTCCTCGCTAATACTCCATCCTGGTTGACCCCACCAACCTAGGGCATCCATTTTCTCTCACTTTTCTATGATGCTTAGTCCTCCCAATTTCTACTGCCCTCATCTTCTCTGTCTAGGAAAGTGGAAAGAGACTTTCAGCTGGGTAGAAAGATGGACATGATCAGGGATGTGATGTTATATCTAATAGACACACCCTCAGGGTGGTGGAAAAGGAGCCAGACTCAGAAAAATCTAGATTCAGTCACTGTCCCCAGCCTATGAACCCTGTGAAAATTAAGCTGTCTTTTCCTTGTATTCAAATAATACACATTAACACATGGAAAGGAGCATCCAGGGCACTGGATAGACACTTACTTGCAAGAAGAAGATCCCAGACATCCAACCATCACGAATCTTATGAAGTTAACCTGACATTTTCTCAATGACTCTGTCATCGTTAAGAACATCAATTATTTTACTAGATTGTATGGCAAATTGTTTCAAAATTTTTCTTTCATATAATTTTGGACTGCCAGCCTACCCTTTATGTTGATTATTTTCTTCATGAATTTAACAGAATGTATTGATCATCTACCACATAGCTCACAGTGGTGGTGATGAAACTGCATTAAAAAAAAAAAAACTACTGACAGACAGAACCATGTGCCAGAGACTATTCGAAGTATTTTATGTACGTAGCATATTTAATATCCACATAGTTATATGATCTCTAATTTGTAAAAGAGGAAAGTAAAATACAATATCATCAACTTACTGGTGTCTTGTAGAATGGTAAGGTTGACAGAGCAAGGAACCCAACCCATGCATTCTAACCTCAGAGCCTTTGTTCCAATCACTATGGGCAAGACAAGATTTTCCCAGTGGTGTTTCATCTGCTTCCCTCAGTGGCTCTGAAGACAGACAGGGAAGATACTGGTATCTCTATTGCATCCATAATTCAAGGAGACTTTGTTTCAAAGTACTAAAAAAGATATTCAAACTTGAGAAGAAAATAATGCGATAGTACTAAAACATCATTTCATGAAATTTCTCTTCTTTAATTCTACACTGTGTTGTTCTGGGTGGTTAAGAAACTGCTTTGTAAATTCTAAAAAAAAAAATTAAATTAAACCACCTCTGTATCACTTGTAGCAAACACCAACCATAACCATGCAGGGCAACAACACCATTTTCAGTGCCCTTGGGATCTGACTACCATACTGGACCAATATGACTTAAACTGATGCCATAAAGACTTCAAAACCAAAAGATCCTGTCAAGAATTTGAATTGAGGCACAATAACCATTTGATTGGAGCTGTCTTGGCAACATAACACTGTAGAACATACAAGACTATAACATCTCTTCTTTACGGATGGGAGTGAGGGTTATAAGCCTCATTCTGAAGAACCAACCAATGCTAAAAAATGAATGCAGCTGGGAACGTCTCAGCTTAGTCTTCATCTGCAAAGATCTGCTGGCAGTAACAACATAAAAAACTATTTTGGTTTGTTTACTTGTTTATTTGAGACAGGGACTCCCTATATAGCGTGTCAATCCTTTGATCCTTCTGCACGTGTCTCCAAGTGCTGAGTTCAAAGATGTGCACTACATAGCTGTTCCTCTTAAACTTTCCATGTGTATTTGGCTTGCCCTTTTATGCTCTATTTCTATCCCTGTTCCCATCTCCTATCTATAATGCCATCCACTCTGTACTCTCTCTTTGACACAGCATCCAGTAAATAACTATTGGATGACTGTCATTTAGACAAAGGGAATCCCTTGTTCTTTGGAAATAAAGACCTTATCAATTGATGATTTTTAAAGACCAGAGGAGCAAGTTTATAGTTTCATTTAGCATACTACAACTGTATATTGGGATGTTTGCGGAGAGATCTTGGTTCATAGAGTTGGAGGCGGTATTACCATGTATGGTAAGCACTGGACGTATTGTGGAGACTGCACAGATTATTATGAGAGTCTTCTTAACCTTGTGTAGGGAGGACTTATTTGTGTCTTTTGTTTTGTGAAGCAGAAATTCGGGTTTTGGAACATGCAAGTCCAGCAAACATTCACATTTGGAAATGATGCAGTTGGCTTCATAGACCTCAGTAAAAAAATGATTAGATGAAACCCTTTTGACACTTACCAGCATGCTGTAGATGCTTGCCTTAGTCAGGTTTCTGTTGCTGTGAAGAAAACACCATGACCACAATAGCTCTTTATAAAGGAAAGTATATTAATTGGGGACTGGCTTACAGTTCAGAGGTTTAGTCCATTATCATAATGGTGGAAAACATGGTAGCATGCAGGCAGAGATGGTGCTGGAGAAGGAACTGAAAGTTCTACATCTTGATCCACAGGCAGCAGAAAGAGACTGTGAGCCACTAAGCCTGGCTTGAGCTTCTGAAACCTCAAAGTGCACCCCATAGTAACATATCTCCTCCAACAAAGTTGCACCTACTTCAACAAGGCCAGACCTCCTAATAATGCCACTCCCTATGAGCCTATGGGGCCATTTTTTTCAAACTACTACATTCCTCTCCCTGGTCCTCCATCGGCTTGTAGCTGTATCATAATGGAAGATGCATTTAGTCCAATTTCAAGAGTTCCTATAGTCTAGAACAGTCTCAAACCTGTTTAAAAATCCAAAGCCCAAAGTTTCTTCTGAGACTCATGCAATCTCTTAACTGTAATGCCCTGTAAAATCAAAATGAAAAAGAAGATCACATACTTCCAACATATAATGGCACAGAATATACATTACCATTCCAAAAGGGTGGAAAGGAGCATAATGAGGAAATACTGGACAAAAAAAAAAAAAAAAAAAAGACTGAAATCAATTGGGAAATACACTGGACCAAAGAAAGACTGAAAACCAGCTGGGCAAATTCCAAACTCTACATCTCCATTTCTGATGTCAAAATGCTCTTCAGATTTCCAACTCCTTTCAGCTTTGTTGACTGCAACACAATTTTTTTTTTTTTTGTCTTGTGCTGGCTCTACTCCCTGTTACCATCTCTCCTCAGCAGATCAAGGCCCTGTCATCTTCAGCATTTTGAGGTCTCCAAGGCAATCCAGGCTTCACCTTCATAGCTTCACATAATGGCCTCTCTAGCCCTCCATGCAGAGACACTCCTGATACATGCCTGACCTCAGTACCCTTCCTTAGTCATGGAGGGAGATTCTACAACCCCTTTCTTCTATCCTTGACTCTAAAGTCAGAACCTCATGATTGAAGCTTCCAAGTTCTGCTGTTTTCTAGGGCTGGGATATGGTATCCTGGTTCAGCTATATCTTCATTAGCTTTCTGTTTTCATGCATGCTTTTGCCTAAGCTTATGCCCCTTAGCTGTCCTGAAATTTGCTCTGTAGACCAGAGTGAGGTTTCTTTGTTTTTTTCTGACCTTGAATTCAGATATCTGACTATTTCTGCCTCCAGAATTCTGGGATTAAAGGGGTTCACCATCACATCCAGCTCTGAACTTTTCTTTAATTCCTTTTCACAAGTTGGGAAGCTTAGCTGGGTGAGATGTTACCCTGAGGTCACCACTCCCTTTATTCCATTTAACATTGGGTTCTTCTTTAATCTGTTTATGTCCTTGAACACAGGGTTTAGCTCCATTCCACTTCCTAGTACTCCTTTTCTCCTCAAATTGTGCATTTTATATTTTTTCTTTCTCAGTATGCTCCTTTTCATTATAAGTCTTCATAAGAGTGAACATTAATAACCACATGACAGAGTTAATACTAAACTGTTTTGAGATTTCCTCTGCAGCAGAATTAATTCACAACTCTTTGATTTAGTTCTCAAGCAGACTTTTCAGACAAGGGCCCAAAGCAGCCACATTATAGCCAAATTTCACAAGAATGGTCTCTAGGCCACATACAAATATTCTTCTTCTCTGAGACCTCTTGAGCTGTACTACTACAGTTCAAATAACCCTCAGAAGAACTGTCTTCCATGTTACTACTAGTGTGAGCTATTAAGCTCCATTTAAAGCATTCAACTGCTTTTCTAATCCAAAGTCCCAAAGACCACATTCCTCCAAACAAAAGCATTTTTCAAGCCTATCACAGCAATACCCTACTTCTGGTACCAACCTCTGTCTTAGTTAGGGTTTCTATTGCTATGAAGAGAACCATGACCACAACTGCTCTTATAAAAGAAAATATTTAATTGGGCTGGCTTATATTCAATTATCATCATGGCAGGAAGCATGGTGGCATGCTGGTAGACAAGATACTGGATAAGGAACCAAGAATTCTACATCTTGATCTGCAGTCACCAAGAAATGACTGTGAGCCACTAGGCCTGGCTTGAGCTTATGAGATCTCAAAGTATACCCCCTTTGACACATCTTCTCTAACAAAGCTACACCTACTCCAACAAGGCCACACCTCCTAATAGTGCCACTCCTATGGGCCTATGGGAGCCACTTTTATTCAAATCACCACAATGCTCAACCCATATTGATTTCTCCCTCTATATCTCCTGCCCTGATTTTGCTACATTTGAAACTTACACTCAGAGACTTCGCATTTGTCTTGCTACTAATGGCTAGAATCAGAGGGAACCTTCATCTAGTATTTTGCAGATAACCATGTTAAAAAATTCATTGATTTTCATTGTTAAAAAAAAAATCACCAAACGTTCATTAACATATCCCAGGTACATCATCTCTGCTGGGGCATCAGAAGCAAAAGGTGGTAGTTTAAATGTAATTGGCCCCTGTAATCTCATAGGGAGTGGCACTATTAGGAGGTGTGGCTTTGGTGGAGTGGGTATGGCCTTGTTGGAGAAGTATGTCATTGTGGGGTTGGGCTTTGAGGTTTCCTATGCTCAAGATACTGCCCAGTGTCTCAGTCGAATTCCTGTTGCCTAAAAGATGAAGCATTCTCAGCTCTAGTACCATGTCTGCCTGCATGTTGCCATGCTCCCCACCATGATGATAATGGACTGAACCTCTGAACTGTAAGCAAGCCTGTAAGCAGCTCCCCTCCATGGCTTCTGCATCAGCTTCTGCTTCTGGGATCCTGCTGCAGCAATGAAAACTCTAACTAAGACAATGACTGTCACCAATATTTGTCATGATTTTAACAACACAAGTCACCAATAGATGTCTTACAACCCCTAGACATAACTCTTGCCAATTTTGTATAACTATCACACATTCCTTATTCTTGAGACTGATATATATTTCTTATCTTTCCTTTTTAAAGAGGATGTTCAAATTAGATGCCAGTGACAGAACTGTCATTTTACTTGTAGGTTTAGGACCGAAAAAAAAGGTCAATATTTAATGAGAAAAAATAAAACCAATTCTCCAGTATCTATAATTAGTTGATCAAGAAACTCAGACATTTAAAAAAATAACTACTCACAAAGGATGTGCAAAAGTAAAGGGAAAAGTGTTGAATGAGAAGAATAGCTTCTAAAATATTGATGTAATAGAAAAAGGAGCTCCCTGCATTTCAGCCAAAGTTTAACATTTGGTTTTCATTCCTCACTGTTCAGTTTTACAGCATGGACTTCCCAGTTAACACCTACATAGTGAGAGCAAAGTATCAGTCAAAAACCACAGTAAGTTATAATGCAAAACCGAATGCTGGTACACTGCAGGGTTGATACCAGAGGAGGAACATTGTCTGAAGACCCAGCATTGTGGGTTGCAGCCACAGCAATGCAGCAAACTGTGATTACAGAATCTGAGGAAGTCCTTCACTAATGTGGATGAACAAGGGTTAAGGAAACTTCCCTTAATGGCTGAGATGTTAAAGATAAAAAGTTTGTCTTCCTGCCACCACACCATGCCAGCTAACAATGCCCACACACAGAAGATGTGCGGTAACTGAAGACCACAGCCTTGCCTGTGTGGACCCCTCACTCACAGAACAGGGCAGAACTGCCCTGAAAACAAGCACTAGAATATTATGGACTTTGCTCCTTTATTCTGCCAGAGAATAAATATGACTAAAGTTGAGTGTGATCACGGAATGTCTTATATTTTCATATGTGTTATAAGACATGGTCCCAAATGATCTTAACAGATTAAAGACAGTCCACTGTGATAACGAACAAACAGTGAAGACTTACATTTGCAAGAATATAGAGTAGTATGCTTTTCTTGTTCTTTTCACATTATACCGTCTCATTAAATCACATTGCAATGCTGTGATGGGCAGATTATTAACATAACCCCGGTGCCATAGATATGTTCATAAAAATTTGGGGAATTGTCCACAATCATACACTCAGTATACAATTTTATATGAGAACTTAGGCTTTGCAGTTTTTTAACTTCTCATTCTACAATTGTTTGTTTGTTTTCTGTTTTCTGAGACTAGGACTCACTATGTAGCTGAATCTGGCCTTGAATTCCTGAACCTCCTGCTTGGAACACAGCCATGTGCCACCATACCCAGCTTATTCTGCTTTTGAGAGCTCTGCATAACACATAGCTCACATGATATATGTGTATAGCTTTCCCCTTTCCCCCACTTAAATTATACAAACACCCCACAAAGTGCATCGTGACCATTTTTATCTGTTTTTTTATGAATGAAAAACAGTGGCATAGAGAAGTTTATTTTTTGCTAAAACTTGCGTCTGCCAATAGAGGAATTCATATCTGTTACAAGTCTTTTATTTGTACACTTCAGGGTAGGCCCTATGCCCAGTAGTGGTTGGCCAACACAAAACAAGCTCAAGGGTATTGTTGTAGCCTTTTTATCTCATTGCTGTTTTGTTTAGACTTTTTTTGGTCTTATTGTTAGTGTGCATGTGTGTGTGTGTGTGTGTGTGTGTGTGTGTGTGTGTGTGTGTGTGTGTTGTTTTGGTTGTTGTTTTTGTTTGTGTTTAGAGAGAGAGAGTTGGGCATGGGTTGTGTGGTTGAGGAGGCAAGAATCTGGGAGGAGTGGAGTTGGGAGGAGAATGTAATCAGAATATATTGTATAAAAATTATTTTTCAATTACAAAAAGAAATATTTTGTATGTATGTTGGCCAAGAAGACTCCAGAAACTGGAAACTGGAGCACTTGAAATATAGATCAGTGGTGAATCACTTGCTTGGTATGCACAAGGCCGTGGATTCAAACACTAGCATCATAAAAACAAATAAAAATGTTTCAGAATAATTCACAATCTTGATGTGTTTATTATTTCTCATGCTTAGAGATACAGCATTTTCTGAATTCTTATAAACTAGATGAGATAATTATTAGCAAAGGTAAGGATGGCTTTGGTAATGGAACCCATACCTGACACTGCTTGAGTAGTTGACAACCTGAGATGGAGACTAGATAGCCCAGGGACCTAGGGTAAAACCAAATACTATTATTTAAAAACAAACAAACAAACAAAACAGAAAAAGGTAGCAATATCATGACTAATAATGTCTTTCTGCTACACTCATAGATCAGTACCTTGCTCAGTCATTATCAGAGAAGCTTCCTTCTGCAAGTAGATGAGAACAAATATAGAAACCAATGCCAGACATTGTACAGAGAATGAGAAACCTTGTAATTTTCACTTCTTTAAGGGATGTCTCCAATTAAAGCCCTCCTTCAGGGCTCAGGGAACCCTGTGGAAAGGACATTGGAAAGAGTGTAAGAGTCAGAGGAGATGGAGGACACCAAGAAAAGAAAGTCCTTTAACTCAATTTGTTCAGAGCATGTATCAATTCAGAGACTGAGGCAGCATACACTGGTCTTTTGTTTTATCATCATATTATATTATATTATATCATATCATATCATATCATATCATATCATAATCCCTCAGGAGACTGTTTGTTTTCTAATGAGAGACAAAAAAAGGATTGAGTCTGGAAGGGAGGGAAGGTGGAGAGGAACTGGGAGGAGTAGAGGGAGGAGAAACCATAATCAGGATATATTGTGGGGGGGGGAGAATCTATTTTCAGTAAAAGGGGAAAAAAAGGTAGAGGGTCCCTATCCGACAAATAACATGGTAGTTAGTCACTCATCAAGCAAAAGCATGGTATGTAAAGGGGCATGAAATACAATTAGATTGAAATCCAGTGCGTAAGAAGTCTGTTACGTTTGAGAAAGTTTCTACTTTGTCTTTGGAACTGAGACTATTGGAGATAGATGCTAATGTGTTTTTATATTATTTTTTTTCTGTTTTGTCTTTGAACCCTTTCATTTCTTCCATGTGTTTATGAGAGAGGACTACTGAAGAGATGACAGAGTGTCTGGAGATTATTGCAAAGGTGTGGAGAAGGGAAAATGAATTAGGAACTGCAATAGAGATGGAATCCTAAATAACTACCCTTATTTTTTTCAGATGAGAATAGTGAAAGATACATTTGGGGTTTAAGCTGTGTTTCTAGTCATCTATTATGACCAGCAGGAGCTATCACATACATAAACGGTGTTTGGTGCCTAATACTCCAATATCTTCTCAGCTTAGACACTCTTACAAACTCTTCTTCCATGCCCCATGTCTGAAGTTTCAGAAACTCCAAATGCCTCTGCATGTCCAACACATCTGACCTCTGAGCCTTTCCATATTGATTCCCCCCTCCATCATGGAATCTTTCTCAAGAATACATACTCTATCCTATGAACTCCAGTTCACCTCTGAAGACCATTGCCAGTTGCCCCAGTATGTAACTAGACTGCCCATTGCCATGTGTGTATCTACCACATTCATTACATTACACTGGCATGTGTAACTGCTCTGACTCCGAAGAAGCCTGCAGCTCACTTATCATCATCTTCACATCCTAGAAGCTTACAATCTTAAGTACTCTGTAGAGTTTACTGAATGAACACACTGCATACCATCATTACTGATTCTGTAATTACAGTACAGGGAGAAACAGGAAGTCAAGAATCTATGTACCTCAATCATTTCCTGAGTTCTAAAAGGTCTATAACAAATTACAACTTTGGGACTTCACAGGCCTGGGTGGAAAAAAAGATGGGTGTTCTTGCATGTTGAGTTATGCAAAACAGTTTTCACTTCTAAAACCCAACTTCCTTCCTACCTTGTTGCCCAATGCTTGATGTGACTTCCATTCTGCCTTGATCCTTTTTCAGACTGGTTCTGTGACTGCCACATCCCCTGACACCCTTATTCCTCCATTCCCTGGGCTGTCCTGTGGCCTAACTGAGCAGTTTGAGCAGGTGCTATGGCTGCCTCTGCCTCTCAGTGGGAGTCTGTGGAGCCTCGCTGCCCCTCCCCTGACAGAGACTAAGGCTGCTCACTGGAGATGCATATTGTTTTCAGCCTGATTAATATGCCAAAAGGGTGGAAGTCGGGAGGAGTGCATTTCTTGGATGCCTTTCCCTTTTTGGTGCCTACATCCCATCTACATTCACCAGACCAAATGCAGAAATGTGGAAATGAGATGAGAAACGACTGAAGCATGTTTACAAAATGTAACCAACAAAGTAGACAAAAAGACAGATTTAACGAAGAGTATATTCACTTCAAACCAAGTTTTTCTTTCTCTCTTTCTTTCTTTCTTTTCTTTTTTTTTTTGAAGATTTCCTGTGTCCCCACAAAGCGCTAAGTATTCATGTACAAAATGTAAATGATGCACAGTGGACATGAGTGCCATGGCATCATTACACACTGGTGTTTTTGTACAATAGACAGGCAAGTACTTTGCTTTTTCACTATGACAAGACATGGGGCCGTTACCTACCATTTCTGGGTCTTTTAGAGAGTTCTCCAATAATATTTTTTGTAACATGAACCTTAAAAGATCTTATTAATAAAAACAAATCCAGAGCCAGGTATTGGGGTGTAGGCTGAAAGATCAGAAAAACAGAACAAGCCATATCCAACCTCACCTTGCCAACTTCTCAGCTGATCTTGTTTCCTCAGACTGAAAGCCTCTGAGTCCTCATCTGAATGGATCTCAGCTTATTGCTGCTAAAAGCCTAAAAACTTAAAAAGACCTAAAAAGCCTCTAGTTCCTGGTCCTCACACCTTATATACCTTTCTATTTCCTGACATCACTTCCTGGTATTAAAGGTGTGTATCTTTCCCAAGCAAGACATGAGATCTTCAAGTGCTGGATTAGTGTGGGTCACCATGTCTGGATGTTTCCAGTGTGGCTTTGAATGCTAGGATTAAAGGTGTGTGTGCCACTATTTTCTGGCGTCTATGTCTATCTAGTGGCTGTTCTGTCTCGGACCCCCAGATAAGTTTATTGGAGTGCACAATTATTGACCACAAGTTTTTATATATTTTAAGGTAGATAGTCTAAGTCAAGTATAAACTTCCCATGGTTGAATTTGTGCTAAGATCCTAAATTTGCAAATAGTATTTATTCAAGTCAAAAGGTAAACAATTTTTAAAAAGATTTATTTGCTTTTCTGTTATGTGTATGGTTGTTTTGCCTGCAGCATATACATGCACCGTGTACATGCAGTTCCTTCAGAGACAGAAGAGAGTGGTCAGAGCTCCTGGAACTGGACTTACAGACGGCTATAAACTGAGTGCTGAGAAACTGAGCATGGGTTTTCTGCAAGAGCAACACTTCCTCTTTGTCATTGAACCATCTCTCCAGCCACAAAATATTAACAAATTTGAGAGAGAGAAAAAAACTTCAGGAGAGAGGGTCTTTTCCATAATTTATAACCATCTAGTCTATCTTAGTAACTGTGATGGCATAAGACGGTTAGCAGGGCCATTAACAACTTGGTCTCTAAAGTGAAAACGAGTAATAAAAAAAAAGTTCTGCTATTAAGAAAATTCTTTTACTTTCATGCACTATGTTGTGTAGCAGTATCTTCTTAAGTTAAAAACCTTCCAGAATGGAAACTTTTTAAGACATAGGATATAAAAAGGGCAGTGAAACAACAGGAAATTTTAAAACGAGATGTGTACAAGGAGGTAAAAATGCAGGATGTTCTGAAGGGAGGTGAAACACTCCATTCTACAAGGAAGCTCACTAAGACAAGAAGTAAACTCAAGATAGCTTCAGGAAGTCCCTGAAACTGACCAATTTCACTAGGCCCCTTCCTCCTGGGCGTATGTAAGCAGTAAAAAACTGATGTGTATCTCTTTTCAACCGAGTTCTTAGAAGGGGCTCAGATCAAACAGCCTGGAAGAACTACAGACCAGCCACTCAGCTTAAAAGAAGCAAAGGCCCACTGAGACTGCCTGGAATGGGCATTCTCCAATCTGTTGAGCTTTCTGCAAGTTGTGAAGTGAGTTTCACATTTCCAGCTTTTGTGCACTGTCACCCATGCTGGCCTGGGCTTCAGTGTGACTGTCTTTGAGTCATTTCTGCTTTTCATAAGTAACCTCTTCACACATATTCCCATAAACGACTCCAATAAAACTCATTGGTTTCACCAAGTTGAACTTCAGTGCTATCTGAACTTTGGTCCCTAGTCAGTTCCCTATCTTGGGTGATTAGTAATTTGTTCATGTCTCCCCAAGAATAATGTCTCACAGCATCCTAATATGCAGATTATGCAAGTACCTTTAATATGGGTTTATTAAGAGAACTGAACAATATAATATATATGGAATATGTGTATAACTGTCTGATAAGAAGTAATTTGTATACTGAGTCTATAAACATTGTTAGTTATTCTTCAGAAGCTTTTAACTTTTCTAGAAATAGCCATCAGAATGTAGCATGTGTTCCTTTTTATTAGACCTTAACATTAAATATTTGCTACCTTCTGTGTCTATTATAAATGCTTGATAACATACAATTAACAGGTCAAAGGAAACTTTATGTTCAAACAGCATGTTACCATGTAGGAAGTTCTGCTATCTGCTGACCATGGTAGTTCCAAATATTTTGACTCTTCAAATAACAAAGCAGATTCTAATCCTTTTGTCCTTGAATGAACTCTGGCCTTAGTTATTCCCTATTAACGATGAATGTGGTGGTGATTATTAACACTAGGTGACTTCTAAATACAGGTAAGAAAAAAAATATGTCTACATCTGGTTCTCATACAGGCAACTCCTTCACCTCTGGAGGTGACCATGTGTAAAGGACAAATAAAGAGGATAAAGGATGCTCAAGAAGCACAAGACTTTTTAGCCTCACAAATATTTGAGCCTCTGGGTCAATTTACAAATGAATAGGCCCTAGTTGAGCTCAACAACCAGTTATTTATGAGTAGACCAGACACAGCTGTTGCAACCTCCCAACTCAAATTGGTTTGTGGGTAAGAAATAACTATTGTTTTAATTCATTATATTTTGGGGTGCTTTGTGGTGCTTCAATAGTTGGTGTCTGTCTTAGTTAGGGTTTCTATTGCTGGGAAGAGACACCATGACCACAACAACTTTTATAAAGACAATATTTAATTGAGGTGGTTCGCTTACAGTTCAGAGGTTTAGTTCCTTATCATCATTGTAGGAAGTAAGACAGTATGCAGACAGACATGATACTAGAGAGGTAGCTGAGAGTTCTTTACATCTTGATTCACAGGAAACAGGAAGTGGTCTGGGCAGTATCTTGAACATATATGAGACCTCAAAACCTTCCTCCACAGAAGACACACTTCCTGCAACAAGACCATACCCACTCCAACCAGGCCACACTTCCCAATAGTGCCACTCCCTTTGGGGACCATTTTCTTTCAAACCACCAAAGTATCCATGTATGTGAAATGTTTTGTTTATCAGAAGGGCTTGATAATTAACATAGGTACCTAATTGGACTGAAGTTGGTACTGTGTTGGATCTTTGGAAGAGCAGTGCTAAAACATCAGCACACTGGAACATTTTCCTTTAAGTAACATCTTCCTGTATTTTTTTGACATTTAAATATAAGATAACCTGACATTTTTAAAAAGTAAAAACCAAACTCATACAGGTTATGTTGTTCTTCCATAATTTGAAGCAAGACACCATGGGCTCCACTAGGAATTTGTTGGCCTGCTTTGCTGCCTGGCTCTCCCACCCACCCTCTCTGGAGCATTTCTTAGCAGATTGTAGCTGCCTGAGTATTGTTTCTTTTACACTGGAAGCTTGATGACTGCCCATCCTTGTAGGCCACATTTTTCTTAACATCATGCGTTTTTTTCTTCTTTCTTCTTCTTCTTCTTCTTCTTCTTCTTCTTTTCTTCTCTTCTTTCTTCTCTTCTTCTTCTTTTTTTTATACATAGAAACTGGCATGTCCTCAATTCATCAAATTTCCCTCAGTTTTTTGTTTGTTTGTTTGTTTGCTGTTTGTTACTTGGACCTTTTACTGCCAGATATAGGTGAGTGGTTCTCTATGCAGAGATACTGGTGTCAGGACCACATTCTGAGACTGATTGAATTTCTCAGAGTGGAGGCTGCATCTCTTGTCAACTTGAAAATACCCCAGGCTAAGTCCTTTATACTGCTCTGTTTTTATTTGAAGTATGGACAGTCTTTCAATGGTTAAGTGTGGCTTGTCCTTCCATGGTTAAATATGCACTGTCCTTCTGTGGTCAAATCCTGCCACTATATCACACTCTGAATCACATCTACAAGAGGCCTGCTGGTGGTGGAGGCAAGTTAGTCTTTCTGTCTTCACTTATGACTTATTATCTGACCCATATTGTTATTGGGTATTAGGGGGTGGAGGTGAGCAGACGATAAAGGAGGCAGGCAAAATGAAGCAGACTTTCTTCCCCGGGTATCCAGATTGATCTGAATGAACTTCCAGGGATTTCCTTCTTGACCACCTGTTAACCCTATATCAACTTGAATACCTAAAGGAGCAGCCCGATTCCTGCAACACAAGACTAAAGATTTTCCTGTGGCATTGTCTACCCTGAAATCTTACACAGAAGAGGGAGAAATGGTGAGTTTGTTGTTTTTAACCTGACCATGAGATAAATGTTGCAGAGGCTTGGGAAGGATGCTCTCTATCTTGACATCCAGAGAACCCACTTTTTATTATATGAACCTCCCAAAAGATTTTTGTAGTCCTGTGCAATTTTATCTGCTTCTTCATTTTTTTTCATTTAGCAAAATAGGCAATTAGACCTCATTCATGTGGGAAAACAAATCAAGCTTCGTAAAAATAAATAACCTAACACAGGGTACCGTTCAAGCACAGGCACACAATAGTTTCCAAACAGCCTAGAGTAGCTGAACCTGCACTCACAGGCATCTCAGAGTTCTTCCTGGCTGGGTCGCTTTAGTTAATTTACATCAACGCTCTTCACTGCTGCCTCTTTGTCTGCAAAAGTATCAACCTAAGAGGCTTGTGATTAAAATCAAGTGAGGTGTCCAAGTCTAATGAGAAAAACACCAGGACAATTCCAGTGAAGGGACATGATACAAAATACCTGACCAGTGTGTTCCTCAAAACTGTCAAGGTCATCAACGACAAGGAGAGACCGAGAACCTGTCACAGCTAGCCTAGAGAAGCCTACGGGAAAATGACAACTAAATGTAATGTGGTATATGGATGTAATTCTTGAACAGACATTGGGTTACAAAAAGGAAAAAGGAATAAAATAGAAATTTTAGTTGACAGCGATGCCATATTGGTTTAATGATTATAACAAAGGTAATGCTAATACATGATATTAATTAATTCGAAGGGAAGTTGGGCTCAACTTGTATAAGAAATCTCCCTGATACTTTCTCAGTTTTTCTGTGACTGTAAAATTCTTTCACATGACATGAGGTAGTGTAAAAGCACACAGGTGGTGCATAATCAATGCAGTGATCTTCCCTGAGTGAGCAAAAGCAGGCTTTTGCCAGAGGTTCTGCCATGGTCTTTTCTCACTGACTCCACGAGGAATGGAGAATTCCCTATGACCTTATTTACAGTTCCCACGGGTGGGAAGAGTTACAGGTTTCTTTTTTGTTTTTGTGTTTTTTTTGTTTTTTTTGTTTTCTGTTTTTTTGTCTTGTGTGGGAGGTGGTTTTTGGTTTTTTTTTTTTTTTTTTTTTTAAGTAAGTCTAATTTTCTTGGAATTTGAAGACTAGCATTTGAGGTTGTTTCTGTTTTATGTAAATGATTTTTGCCATACCTCATGAGAGAGTCCTTCTGATTCAGATTCCTGGAAAATATTAGAAACCTTTATATCAGCTCACCATACCAGCAATGATTAGCTATGTAGAAAAAAAAATCACTTCTGTTCCCTACAAAAGTTTCTTTGGTCCATGAAAAATATTTTTTAAATTACAAACAAGACACATGGAAATGTTTCTAAGCACTTTTTCAGAAATGAAATAGGTAGCCTGGTCACGTGCCTAGAAAGAATCTTCTAACCATAGCACATTAGAAAATGATTTCATTTCCTTTTTTTGTGCCAAAAACTTGTATTCCAAAGATGAAATGATCAAAAGATTTAAATTTTCAAGAACAAATTAAAATTAGAAAATTTTAAATCCGGATAGTTTTCAAATACATGGAAGGTTTTAGTTTATGAATTATATAGGCTTGCAAGTAAAAATTTCCACTACAAATTAATGGCTCTACACAAAACTGAAAGGAGTACCATTACATTAGATACCTCTCCTCTTGTGTGTGAAGTGTTCTTTTTGCATGCACATTATATTTAAATTGGTAGAATATTAAGGTGTGAGATACCTTTCCTAAGCCAGGAAAGGCACTCTGGTTTCCTGCATGCTGTCCTCCATTAGAAAATCACACTAAATCTTAAAGCAGTTCATCCTGAAGTGGGATGTGCTGATATGCAGGCAGAATGTTGCTCAGTGGCTGGTCTGCATTCCCACACTGTGGGAATCTGGAGTTCGGCGTTGTCTCCCTGCTGAGGTCTTTGTCAGGCAGCATGCCCGGTACGTCTCAGCCCAGGGTTTAAGATTGCTTAGCTGCATTAACACATTTGAAAACACTAGTCTGATCGCTAGTCTCTAAGTGCTTTCATTCTCTCAAGTACAAAACAGACATAATTGAATATTTACTACATCTTAGAGAAGTGTGCAGCTTTCAGAACCCTGGAACATTTAAGAGGCTCAGGTGAAAGATTAAAGAATTAAGTGTACAAACCGTCTTTCTTAATTTTGATCCAAATGCATAATAGTCACTGAAATGTAATACCTAGGTAACGTCGCACGATTGGGTGAATTGCACGGATACCTTCGAGTGCTCCAGACAGAGCTAATGGGAAGCACTTCACCTCCTCCTGTACCATGTAGGAGCATCAGGGAAACAGTAAAGATGACATTTTATAATTCTGCTTTTTCCTTTAAAGCAGTCCTCTTTCTTGTTGATCACACTGTACTTAGCCATCATTTAAGTGGATAATTTACTTAACCCTTGCTAAACAGAATAGGAGGAAGTGATCATAAATAATAAAAAAACAATTTTAATTCTTGAAACTATGAATTTATCATCTATGCCTAAATAATTTTCTCCACTGCTATCAAAGCCAAATTTTTACATAAATAAATATATGCAAGCATATCTTAACCATGCATATGTCAGAACATAAACAGTCTTCCATATGATTCTTACACTGCAGCGTTTGTGGCCATTTTCATATAAACTCTCCCTTTAGTGGGTTTAGCAATCCTTTGTGTCTAAATTTTAGTGACCATTGCGTGCAAATACTTTTTTTAAATGCAGAATTGCCTAGTGTTGCTGATGAAAGATGGTCGAGTGAAAAATACAGTTGTTATTTTGAAATGCTCAATGAGTTAGATCAATGGTGAAATTCTCAAAGAGGAAAAAGATAATCCGCTCTCTGATATTTTGTAGGCTTTGTTACTTCAACCATTAACATCTCTGAGCTGCTGTCAGTAATTTTTTAATGAGATTATTGTGTTTTCTTTTAGAAATGTAACTGTCAAACGTTTAACATTTGTTCTTGCTAATAATTCCCCAGGCTTCTATTAAAGTGATTTATAGATTTCTTAAATCCACAGTCCTGCATCACTCCGATACCAACTTCTAATAAAACAAGAAATCAGATCTTACTCTTTGCTTTATCCTTACAGTGAGTAAATACAGAAAAGAAGTGTTTACTGAATAAGCTGTGGAAAGCCAGAGTAAATCTTAGAATTCTCGGAGTCCTAGCATTTAAAGAACACCTTCTTGACACTGAGTAAGGTGACCACCAGAAAAGTGTCATGTTTTGTAAAAATAAATAAATAAATAAATAAATAAAATAAAAATAAAAAATGAAAATTCCATAATTAGGAAAAAAGTATGATTCTGAGCTCTTCAAAGAAAAGATTCAAATGACAGCCAATTAATTAAATCTTTCCTCAACAACTGCTTTCTTGCTTTAGGTAGGCTTGGCTAAGAAAACATGCTAAATTGCAAAATGCTCTTTGCCAATTCCTACTCACTTATCCATTTAGCTAAGTAGTTGAAGACATATGATTCAGAAAATATTTTCAAAACATCTTCCCCATAAATACAAAATAATAAGTTGTTCATCATTTAAAATAAAATGCTAAACTGTTTGAAAATATTCTCTTAAACCAGCAAAAAATTCCCAAGGCAGGTGATTTGGCTCTCAGGGTCTTCCTCTCTACCTGCGCTCTTCCCTCTTTCTCTCCATAATGCCATGTTGTAGTACATCCTTCTTAGCCTCCAATCAACATTTCAAGCACTGGGATCATGTTTGATATTGTCAGATGGCCTGGAAAATTAAAACCCAATTAAAGGCTCAGCACGCGGGTCAGCTCTTCTGCATATCAAAAGGCTCCTCTGGCTATTCTGCTCAAATTGTATCTGTTAACAGCTCACTTTGCAGAAAGTGAAATAGCAGAGCGTTTATGAGTAATAAGTACTTTCCAGCTGATACATTTCAACATAAACCACTTTCATGGCCCCGGCACAAAGTACAAGTCATAATCAAATTGTCAATTTTTTTCCTGTGAGATGCATGGATCTATTGTAACTGCGATTGTTGAAGAAGGAAATGCATTTTATTCACATGTTGGGGGAAAAAAGATGCACATTTTCCCTACAATTAAAGATTTTTTGTCACTTTTTTTACTGCCTTTCCTTTACATTTCTAAATAGTTACTATAATTGATTTTCGGGTTGCATTCATTTTTTTTTTTTTTTTTTGGTAAGAGAATCGTTTATAGTTTTTATGTAGTGGAAGAAATGGTTGGAGTGAATAGCATTTTTTGTTTAGCTGGGTATTATGTTCACCAAATGTTTATAATGTGAATGTGCAAAGCACTAAAAGCTTTTGAGCTAAATGCAAATTAGTCGAGCACTCAAATGACATTTTTAGAAGGGGTTTTCATCTGTCAATGTGGCATAATATTAAGTCAAACTAAAGTCACTACTTTAGCTACTGGCCATTTGAAAAAAAAATTTCATAAGATACTGGGGTTGACAGAAAAGAAAAAACTACATAAATATTTTTCAACATATTATATTACCCAACAGCTGCTCCAGGATTTCACAAGAAGTTAGCATATAATGTCTCCCCTTAGAATATACTGTGAGTGTATGCAATGTCAAAAATCAAAATCCCTGGGTTTTGCATAATGCATTAAGGTCCATATCTAGACAAGAAAGATTTTTCAAAGAAATGTCATGCAATGAAATAACACAAACTTCCCTCGGTTAAAAAAAATAAAAATAATAGATGTAATAATCCAAAAATGTGGTGAATTAGGAAAATGAGCACCCAGTGCAAAGTGTATTTATGGACCTCAGATTGTGCCTCTTGAAATAAATACCAGGGTTTTTGAGTGTTTCCTGTGTCTATTGGTTAATTATTTATAGGGAGTACTTAATCTCCATATTGTTCTCCAAACAAGAACCTACTAGGACCTAAAGCAATTGTCCAAAATTATTGAGAGTCTATGGCTTATCAAAGAAAAGGAAATTGACAGCAACAACAGAAGCCTCTGCTGACACCCACTTCCCCTGCACCGAGGTGGAGTCACTCCTGACTCTGACAGTTGAGGTACTGGAGGTACAAGTGGCTTGGCTTGGTACATGTTGCTATCAGCAGGGCTGGAAGATGCACACTGACACCCACGGAGGCAGCTTAGTGGACTCTGTGGCTGTGCTCACTCTCTTGTGGGTCCACATGCCTCCTTGACCTTTAATTCTCTTCCTCAGTATAAGAGATATTTTCTTATGCTTTTCATAGATTAGGAAAAGTCTTCCTTTTTCTAGAAAAAGAAGAGGGGATGAATGCCTTGAATTATTACTGCCGATCCTTTTACTAAGTTGATTTATTAGCAGTGGGGATGGTTTTCCACCTTGTCTCCAACAAATTTTTAAATATTTTTTTCCAAGCTTGGGACAGCCTTCTCAAAACACTGCAGCTGATCCCACCATAGCGCCTTTTAGTCCATAATAAAAGAAGCCACAGATCCTTAGCTGCAGAGGCGTGAGTGGGCACCCTGTTAATGACTCAAGCGCCTCACTAACCTTATTCATATTAAAGGGCAACATATTGCATATTAATAGACAATTTAAAATAATTACAGGCTTTAATCTTTTCTAAAGAACAGTTTCTTGTCTCTTGAAAGTTTTGTACTTCTCATATAGAAAAGAAAGCGAGTGCTTTTCCGGAGAAACAATGTATAATAATATGTCAGTAAAGATTGAGCAATTTTGCGTAGTGATGGGTGAAAAGGACATTATGTTCTTTTTTTTCTTGTCATGGTCGGTATTTTTCTGTCAGTCGGCAAAGGCTGCACTCAGCAAGAAGAAGCTAAAGACGGGCGTTGAGAGACGTGAGGGTGACAGCCACCCTGACAGGTCAGGGGATGACTGCAGAATTAGCCTTACTTTAATTCGCACTAAAATTCACAGCTCCTGACGAGGAAATGGGAAAAAGAAATTTCCTTACACATTTTCTTTTCATTTCATGTGCAGATTATACATATTCGCCTTCCATTAACAGAAGGAGATTGTACTTTTATGCGGCTCTATATTTAAGGGCAGAAGACCAAGAAGACGACAAGAGTGACCTCTCTCTTGTCTTATGATCACTGCCAGTTTTGACATGACACTAATTAGACCGCCTTAATCTAAACCCAGTTAGTTCTGCATGCTTGCCGCAGAACCATTGTAAGCCCTAATGTAAATTGCCTTAGGCCTTTGTCTTCCTAAACCCTGCCTCTCTCCTCTACCCGCAGCCCCCATCTTTGCACGCTCACATGTATACATACGAAAAACCAGATCTTTAATCATCCTACCCGTTAATCTTAACAAATAAGCCCGTGAATTTCCTCCTAATATCCCTCCTCTGTAAATGTCACCAATTTCCAGTAGGTAATGCTGTCTGGTGTGGCTTGCTGGACATGGTCGGATGTTTCCTTTCATTGCAAAAGCCCTGAAGAGAAATAAAAGTTGAAAAGGCCAAGGGTTTTTTGTTTTGTTTTGTTTTATTCAAGGACATGATGATGTTAAAACTGTAAAATATGTTTAAGTGTGAATTTAATGTGTTTCCCCTCTTAAAAAACAGAGTAAGGAAGACACCTTTCTGGCCAGCTGATTTAAAAAGGAGTCAATTAATTCTGAAAGAGATAATACAGAATCAGGAAGGGCCTGGAAGAATCAGTCATCATTCTCCTATAGACACCAGGGAACCTGGTCCACCTAGAGTATGTATGGAAACAACACACCAAGATGTCCTTGAGAAACGTTATGTGTATGTAATCTCCCATGAACCATTGCAGTGAATCCAGCCAAATTGTTATTTGTCCTCAGATGTGTTATCTGTAATTGTATTCAGCAGGAGTTGGGGCTATCAGGTGTCTCCTCCGTAAGAAAGGAAGCTATAGATAAATATGCATGTCTACTCATGAGTACTTTCTGGTTCTAGCTAAATCAAGGTTGCTTTTCCACAGTCAGCAAATCTAAATGATTGTGGCAGCTTTACTATATGGCATGCTTACTCCCTAAACGGAGTTAGTGGTTGGAGTTGCAGGCTATTGGAGCAGTATCTCTGTCCTTTCCATGGTGTAAAATGTGACTCTTGATGATAGAGCTGAAATAGGCATCTTCCTCTTAACTCCAGGGATACTTTGCATGGAGTGACACTGTCCCATTCCTGTGGCAGAAGGGTTAAAAATGCCACCTATTGTGTTGACAACCTCAGTTCTGCACACACTTTCAAACCTGTTCCAAACCTTCTTTGTAACAGTCTCACAGGGCTTGATAATGTCTACCAATGACTGAAGGAATACCTGCTACTCTGCACTGAGGCTGAGCTAGGGGTGTGTGATTGTAGTCTCATTTTATCTTGAAACAGTATTGCAAGTATGCTATATTCCCCATTTTACAGAGAATGAAATTGAGGGTTAGAGAGTTTATGTAGCTTGCCTAAGGCAGATATCTCAGCACAGGAGTGTACAAAGCAGATTCCATGGTCAGCTGCAAAAACCACTTACTGTGTTAGCAGGAGGATGCAGGAAAGAGGGCCAGTGTCATACAAATAGGAGTCAGGGGGCATGTGGATTGCTGGCAGAAATGTGTGGCCAGTCAGCTGTGTCTGCAGCCTGCAACCATAGCCAGGTTTGCCTGCCTCTGCCTCAGGTCATTCTGCAAGCAACCACTCCCAACTGCAGCTCATAACATCAGGAGGGGCAATGTGGTGTTCACCCTGCATCTCTATGAAATGCCAAGGACGAGGGAGGAACGATTGTGCAGATTTCAGTCCACACAGTCACCTTAGGTCAGAACCCATGCTGACCTTTTGTGGTTGTTCTTGGGTGGCTATGAAGAGGCGGCAGCAGCTTCAGTGAATTCCAAGCTGTAATACTTCCCCTCCTCCTGGTTTATCCACAGATTTTCTCAGCTGAGTGATGGAAAAGTCACTGCTAATGAATATTAAAGCCTGTAATTTAGTCAAAAAACAATGATTGTCCACACTTTTTTTCCCCTGCATCATTCAGTTGTATGTGTGCATCTTTTTTTTTTATTAAATCAAGCATAAATGGTAGATAATGTTCCCTGAATGAGGCCTTAGGCCTGATCACTGAGGCTTGTTTAGCTTGCCAAGTTTAAATATTTTCCGAACTGATCCCAGAACTGAGAAGCCTTCGTCACAGCACAGCATTAAACATGATGGATGTGATACATATTTAATACAATAAAATGGCCATTTATATGCCCATACTAGACACAAGGAAATCCTCACAGGAAAGATTTTCTAAAATCAAAAGGGCCTATTCTCTAATCGATGTAAGGGGATTTGAGCGGATAACTCCCATTAATGCTAATGGGTGTTATGAGCTTAGATCCTTCGTGCACCATTGGCAAGATACACTCAGTGCACTCGGAAGGATGCTGTCGCACTGATGAGATGCCATGTGAGACTTCCAGGGAAGAGACTGGGGGAGGAAACTGAAGGAAAGTTGGAGCCACAGTTTGCTTCTAGAAAAACACCTTTCCCTCTCGACAAGCTGTATTCCAGAGGGACTGGCTAGAAGATATCTCAGGGGCTGTGAGCTTAGTAGAGCTTGTTTGCACACTCACAGTCTTTAAACTCTTGTCACTCAGGTACATTTGAGCAAGCTAAGGGTACTGGAAACAATGACATCGAGTAATAGTTTGATATTGCATCTGCAGGAGAAGAGGCTGTTGCGTGTGCTGCTTCTTTGAGTCTTGAGACAAAATGTTGCCTGCCCCCATCTCAAGAAAAAGAAAGATAATGCCTGTAGGATGCTTAACTGAAGTAAGTTTAGAGCCTTGTCACTCAAGCTACTGTTATTCATGTTTAGTCTTTATGGTGTAACCAATTTGGACAATGACCTTCTCTTGTCTGTATTTGTGTACCCTAGTGACTAGCAAGAGTGATTCCCTGCACTTAGATCTACATTGTCCTTGGATGGGTATATTTTGCCACACACTGACAGGTCTGTTTGCTAGCAATACTATACCATAAATTAATACTTCCGTGTAGAAAAACTGTTATTCACACATGATAACTCATTTTTAAAGCAGCTATATCCTTAATGTTGGCAATGGAATGAAACTGAGCACTAAGGAACTGGATCAAAAGCTGCTCCTAGGAGTAAGGCACGCCACTAATTATACAACTCTCCATTTGGGTATCTGCTTCTCTTCTGAACACTCCCAGCCAGCCGTGTTTCCCCTGTGACTTCTTATGGTGCTCACACACATTATAAGCTATTATAACACTCTATGTGTTTGTCTGATTCCCCTAACCCATATGCTCTTGAGAAACAGGTCCGTTTCCAGTGCACGCCCACACTGTCCTGATCAAGTAGGTTCTCAGAAGATAGTTGCAGGACCAATGAAGGAATGTCTAGCCTCCATATGGACCCATCTTATCTCAAATACTCAGTGTTTTGTCTCTGAGGCATCCTTTATCAGAAGACTGTCATTACGTACAGAAAAAAAGCAGAAGGGGTTTGGGAGGTTGGGGACTCTTACTTCAGAAAAGAAGAAATGACGGTGTCTGCCCTAGACTCAAACTGTTTGGATGGTGCTTTGGGGTCTTTCTTGCTTCTTGCCCATTGGAGCTTCATGCCTCACCACTGAACTGTACTTAACAGAAATTCTTTCACTGGACTTTTTATTGTTTACTTTTTTCATTTTGAGATTGTAATTACACTTCTCCTTCCTTTCCTGCTCTAAACAACATTGCTCTTTTCAAATTTATGGCTCTTTTATCATTAATTGTTATTATATGCTGGCATATATATATATAATATATATATATATATAATATATATATATATATATATATAATGTAAGCATACAATAACAAAATAAATATAAATATAGCCTGGTCACTCCATATAATGTTAGTTACATGTGTGTTTTCATGGTTGATCGTTTGGTGTTGGATAACCAACTGGTGTGTTCTTCTCTGGGGAAACTACTTCTTCCCCTCCCGACATTCTCGGTTGACATAGTTCTTTGTGTAAGGTTGAGCCTTGGTGGGCTTTTCTTCAACCATTGTTTTAAAATACTTATTTAGAATTTTTTAATTAAAAAATATAATTTTGAGGGTTTTTTTTCTGTTTTGTTTGTTTGCTTTTTCTTTGAGACAGAGTCTAACTGTGTAGCCTAGGCTAACCCAAACTCCTTCCTCAGCTCCAGTATGCTGTGAGTATAGGACTGTACCACTATGGGTTGCTGAAATAACCTGGATCACCCTGGACTCTTGATGTTTTGAGGAGGAAATCAGTTCAAAATGGCAGACAGAGTCATGCCTTTCTCGTGTGGTCTTTCTTTATAAAATCACAAGATACCTGAGAAAAAGTCATTGCTTAGCTATGTTGCCTAAAGCAGTATAACTGACTATGTAATGTCTGAAATCGTGACATTTAAGGAAAGTATGGAAGTCTGAGTGATAGAGCTGGACCAAGTCACTGTGTTTGGTAAGCTGCTTGGAGGCAGAGACTTGCTGCCCACGTGGGGTTGGAGATTCAGTACTAGATGAGCACTGCGGAGACACAAGCATCATCCTAGTGATCATGCAGACGGTGGTAACTGAGTGTTTTCACAGATAAAAAAAAAAAAGGACAGGTCCCACCTCTAGGTGCCAAATAGGAAACAGAGTGATTAAATCTGCACATACGTATCGTTCATTCTGTACCACGTAGTCACATGCAGCTTTGTTGAGCAGCTCTCAAGTGAGAAATAAAAGCTCTTTAAAGTCAAGCAATCCTCTTTGCGCTTATTTACATTGTTTTTGCTTCAGCAATTGGATTATTTTAAAGAATATCCAATAGTTACACCACTACCAGAATGCAAAGAAAGTGAGTTTTACTTTTATTCCTGGACATGTCTTTTTCTACAGAAGCCTCGGCCAATCTCCTCAACTCCAGCCATGGTAGTAACTTTGGCCTGATGCACAATCGATGGCATGCAGGAGAGACATAAGTTAAAATGAAAATTAAGCATTTTATTGACAAGGAGAATTAATATCCCAACAAAAAACAAAATCCATATGTGCTTTCTTGCTGAGGAAAAAATAATGTGCAGACAACATTGACTATTGATGTGAACCAATGAAAGTTAAAGCAGACTATTTATTGGGCCTTCGGAGTATTTAAATGCCCTAAACTCCAGTTAGGGACCACTGGCTGCTAGCTCTGCAGAATTCCGGAGTTGCACCCTGCAGTTTGCACTTAATTGGTGGGAAATGTAGGCCTGATGTCAAAGACAACTATAATTGTCTGATGAAAATAACTTGCTTTTGACAGCAGTATATGTTGCACCCGGTATATCACACTCTCCTGAATAAGGAGGTGTTGTTTTACATAGTCAAGGTAATTATAATTGGCTTTAATGTATCTGAAATAACTATGTATAAAAGTGTTGTAAGAAAGAGAAGGCTTACAATGACCTAGTAGCATTTATGATAAAATGGTTGCTCCAGGATTACAAAAAAACAATAAATAAAACCATGGAAAGGCAAAGGCTTAGATTATGCATGTTTTAGAATGTTGGAAAGCCACGATTTAGAGCTGATCCAATTTTGACCATAATGCATTTTGTCATGTGAGGATAAAATGTAGGGGATGTTTACATTTCTCCAACCCACTGAGCTTCCACCTCGGGACTTGCCTTTTTTTTTTTTTTTTTTTCTCACATCAATAGACAATCTTTTAAAACATTATACTCTTGTCTGTCTCTCTTGGCAGCAATAAAATTTAATAAATAAAATTCTGTATGATAAATATGCTAGATTTAAGGAGCAGTTCTGATAAAGTGTGGACATTTTCAAAGATGATTTGTGAAAAACAAATAAATTTAACAAGGCTTATGTGTTACCAGCTCCAGATACATTATCGATGATGTGCAGAAGGATAATGACCCAAAAGAGCATTGCACAGGTTTCACACTGCGTAAATTACTGCCAGAGACAGAAGCATCCTCCAGAAGTTGGACCCATTGCCTCTGTAGATCAACATCTGACTGGAGCAAGATCTTGGCTTGTCACTAAATTTCAAATCAACAGCAGCCACAGATAACTTACAACAAGGGAGTCTTTTCATTTCACAAGCATCAGATCCCGTGGCAGATTTTTATAATATGCCATCTTTTCTCCAATTTCCTCCTTTAAAACTTCTGGCAGGTTTTGAGCCTCCTGACTTCTGTCTTTGTGATTGACCTGACTCTCACCATGACCTCAGTCTTAACTCTTTCATATATTTCCGAGGCCATGGGGAAAGGAGCATGTCAGGGCTCCTGCTCATTTCTCTATCCTTCGACACGATACTTCTCACCCTCTCTTCTCCCCACACAGGACTGTGAAGCTAACAGTTATTTTATGTGGAGATAAGCCAAGCAATATTTTAAATGATCTCCATGTGTCCTCTCATTGACTCCTCACATCAGTTCTGTCAATCACTGCCATCACCATTCTGTAGATGAGGAAACCGAGTTTTGATGGGGATGCCTGAGCTCTTCTCTGCTTGCCAAGATGACCTATGTTATAAAATATACAAATTAGTCACATTCAGTCAGGTTCATCACATTTATCCTACAATAATGGACATCCTCTAGCCTTTGTCACATGAAGTTCAGTTGTGACATGCTGCTGATAACTTTCAAAAACTTGGTGTGTAATTTTAATAGCATCGATGTTTTGTAATTTAAAAAAAAAATTTTTGGAATAACATAAAAATTGCACTGGGAAAGCTATGTCAATATCAAAAGAATATAATAAGTCTTAAATTATCAAAGTAAGAATTTACAAGTAAGATGCATCTATCATGATAAAAATAGATACAAAGAAGGAGAAATGTTTTAAAAACAGAAGTGATTTCTTTTTTATAGCTAGGTGCAAAATATTTAAAACGATCTGGAAAATATTCATACAGTTTACATTTGTGTGGACTCTCTCATATATATTTAAAAATAATGTAAAGGGCATTTAATGACAGTATTTCATTGATTTTAGAGTAAGGAACTGCTATACTGTGATACCATGCAATTTTTGGTGAAATTTTAAATAAAAAGATCATTTGATATCAATTTTAAAGTGGAATTAAGAAAATTAAGAAGACAAATTGTTGGCCTTCTCTCAACACACTGCACAGCACAGTAAACCTCACAAAGGAAGCAAATCCATAATTTTCACTGTGAAGTTGTGTTTATTAAGAAAACTATATTGGGTTTGTGTGGGTTTTTTTATGTTGTTTTAGCAACAGCTTTGTTTCAAATAGTACTCACATTCAGTATACCCTACTCTTCATCAGATGCTGTAGGATGTATAGATGGATGTAATTAAAGATTCATACTAATAATAGTACAAATAGTAGCTAGAATGTTTGAAAATTCAATATTTGACATACTGTTCTCTAAATTCTTCATTCATAAATAGCTACTTATTAAGACAAATTTGGTTCTAGATCAAAATTGAGGTAGAGAAATTAATAGGACAGGTAGGGCAAGCAGAGGGTGAATAAAGGGTAAGTGTTACCATTGAGCTCTATTTAAAAATAAGAAAATTAAGCCTCGGAATTATTTAAGAAATCTGCCAAGCATCCTAAAGCAAGGAACTAATGAAGCTGAGTGTTAAGTTCTCTCTGCTCTGGAAGCAGTGCTCTGGTTCCTAAGACATTTCTGCACAGCACTCAATCCAGGATTAGAATGACTGTCATCACATAGGACTTGATACTGTGGTACTGTATGAACAAGAGAAACAAAAGACTAGTGCTTATAAAACACAGTTCCTACCATAGGTTCCATATATGCTCTCAGCAGGTTGGGCATAAATGGCAATATTAGTTCTTAAATCCAAGATAAAAATTCCTTAAAATGAATATGCTCATGGTAGTGAAATTTAGAGCCATTGTTCATTTATGATGAAAATCTTTAGTACACTTCCTTTCACAGATTTTTATGGGAGCAGTCACAATGGGGTTAGAACGAAGAATAGATATCTTAGTTTCCAGCTAGGGATCTGATATGAACTTGCTATTTTAATTTTCCAGCAAAATTTAATGAGTGTCTATTAAACACCAGGCACTGGAGTAAGTGCTGAGAACACAAAGGTGGAAACAAAATTGCCCTGAGTTGGGTAGTGTATGGTCGAATTAGGGAAATAGACATTACATAAATAGCTGAAAATTAGAATGGAGAAGAGTAAGAACAGGGTATCACAGGAAAAAACTAGTTACAGGAGGTAGTCATTAGGGAAATCAAATTGAGACTGAGACTTTTGTAGACGGTCACCTGTGGGAAGTTGAGGTTCAGCTGAGGTTATAAAGATTAGTGGAATATGGCACAGATTAAGTGATAGGAAGAAACTTCTAGAAAAGGGCAAGGATCCCAATGACTCAGGACTGGGAAATGGCCAGGGACATGTCAAAAACAGTGAGGTTTGGCTGGAGAGATGGCTCAACTGTTAATGATAGAAATAGTAGCCAGTGCATTCGAGATCAGTTCCTAGCACCTATATTAGGAAAGTTACAAGAATTTATAACTCCAGCTCCAAGGGATCTGACGTCCTCTTCTGCCCTCCATAGGCACACACAACACAGACAGGCAGACAAACAGATACACACACACACACACACACACACACACACAAAACACACCACTACACACACACAGCATATACACACAGAGACACACACACACACATACAGTATATACACACAGAAACATGCACACACACACACACACACACACACACACACACACACACACACATAAAAGATAAAACCTTAAAATGAAAAAAAACAAAAAACAAAGTATAAGGTCAATGTGATCACAGTCAAGGCAGGACATGGAGCAGGTGACAGAGCAGAGAAAGCTAAGGCCACAGCAGGAAGGCTGCTCATCATGGTCGGCTGTTAGAAGCCCAAGTCTGAAGCCTGTCCTGAGGATTTTCAGTTCCCATCACCAGGAAGCTGACAGTGTGAGACTGGTGGGATTACCACATCCTGGGGGGCCACACCATTCTACCAAATTTAGTTCTCCTTTGAGAAACTCTATTTTGTGCTAAGTTCTGAGCTGGGACTAACAAACATATGAGCCCTAAGGCAGCAACCGGGAAGTGTATTTCCAGAAAAGAAGGAGTGATGAGGTGGGATAATGGTAATACAAAGCTAAAAAGGGTGTCTTGGGAATATACCATGTTTTTGAGGATGGTAGAAGGAAGCCTTCTGTTAGATCAGTTACTTCTAAGCATTATATATATATATTATATTTAATATATTATATATATATAATTACACATATATTTTCCAATATATTCTGAAAATGCACACTTTAGAATTTTACAGTATGCACATGGCTGGATTGGGCAGCATCCCATGAAGTCCTCCATGGGTAATGTCTTTGTTTATTTTATGTTTATCGGGGCTGTACATTGGTATGAATTCATCTGGACCAAGAGAAGGTCTTATCAAAATGCACATTAAGTCAGAGTGCTTGAAATGTCAAGTCGGGGAAGCACAAAATTATTTGATTTGTGAATCAACTCAAATAAGTTAGAAGGAACTTCTTGGAATGTTGATATGATGTCATATGAGACCTCTGGCCCACTCAGCAGAAGAATACAAAGATTCATGTGGGACACGGTCGTGAGGTAGAAGTACTGGCTGATGCACTGAGAAGTTTACCATGCAGTGTTCCTTCCCAGGTCATGGGAATTCATATATTCTATGAGGTATGTAGATGTGAAGTACAAGGTAGGTTGAGTTGGGATGCTAGGGAAAACAAACAAACAAACCAACCCAGAACTCTACAGATTCTGTGGTGTGGACCTTGAGCAGTCAGAACACTGTTACTCATTGGTCAAAAGGATGAGGAAATGGCAGACGGGAAACTGCAATGTCACACTGAGCCTTCTACAGCAGCAGCAGCATCTGCCAAGGTTGTACACTGAATGTTACCAGCTTGTGCCATCTCAGGGAGATTATAGTGAGGATTCCTCATGCTTCTGTGCAGAAAGTTTAGTTCTGATGTCGTTCTGTGTCTTGTAGTAGAAAACACCCTGAAGCAGCCATCAATAGAATGTTAGCTGAAGGAGAGAAGACCAAAGGGAGCAGAGCCGGGTTCCAGAATTGCATTGCTGTGCGAAGAAATAAGCTGTCCCAGGAATAACTGATGTGTTCTGACATGTTCTCCCTATTGCACATGCTAATTTTGTGTGTGATATTGTTGTGCACACAATAATTGCAGTTGATTGATAACTTTCAGGCCACATTTCAATTTAATTGGAAACAGCCCAATATCCCCCTTTAAAAGGAAAAAGAATGCTAGAAATGTATCTGAGGAAAACAGTCTCTTTTTGGAGTTTTTAGGCAAATGATTTTGTTTACAGAGACCTACTTCTTCCTGCTCTAAGTACTGCATTCTTACACAGGTAAGTACTTTTCACCAAGTAATTATAATTTACTACAGACTAAAGGAAGAATAACATAATGTAATTTAAACTAAGAAAAAATGTATTTTTCAACCTAGCTTTAAGCACAGTTCTGGATTTTTATAAACAAAATATTATTCTCTTGGTGAAATAAATTTTCATAATTGGCAGTATTAGTAAAGATGAGGCAAAAAGGATTGAAAAATAAGGCTGCTTCTATCTTTAGAGCTATTTGAAATGGCTCATTTTGAAAAGTAGTATGACTATCCTCCATATTTAATTTTCTTTATTTGCTTAAACATTTCCTGAAGAAAATAACACTCTGGCAGCATAAACAGCCTCATGCTCATCATAGTCACAAGATTACATTGTAAAAAATTCTTTGATATGCCATTGAAAACACGGTTCATAACCTTAAATGCATTTGAACAATTGACCTGTAATGAGTCACACAAGCATCTCTTCCTCAAAAAGTCTTATGCAAACAATTAAACACTAAAATGAACATAAAAATGGATACATGGACAAATCAGTCCTGTTGGAAGTTATTGACAATGAATAATTGTTTCAAAGCAAAAGCAACAATGAAATAAAACTATATAAAACCAAACCCTACAAAGCATCTAAATGTAGGTACTGAACAAACTATATGCACAGTTAAAGGTTCACTTATTTAAAATAAATAAAGAGTTTGGCTGGAGGGGTAAAGGAAGGGAGAAATGTTGTAATTAAGTTATAATATTAAAAACAAAAAAATAAAAATTTGAAATCTGAAAAAATAGCAGAAATCTGTATAATTTTACATGTGATCAAGACTATGGGAAAACCTTATTAAATAATTCTACATAATCCTGTTGCACACGTTTCCCTTTTCAGGACCTTTTTCTTTTACTGGTTTGCTATGCCATTTTAGCAAATATATTTTAGTGTTGTACAAAGAAAAATGCACCCCACATGTTTGATTTGACAGTTCAGTTTCTTTTGCGTGATGATGAGACTTCGTCTTTTTATTCAGTAGCCTACTCCATTGTAGGGTTCGTAAGATTGGTATATGTGTGTGAGACATCATTTGGCTTAGGGTACAAACCATGTATTTATTCAAAAAATTCTATCATTTGACCAACACTGTTTCAGTTCACTCTTTTTTTTTCTTTTTTTGAGTAGTTTTTTTTCTTTCATTTTTCTTTATTAAGAAATTTTCTACTCACTCTACAAACTATCCACAGATGCCCCCTCCTCCCTCCTTCTACCCCCCAGCCCTCTTTCCCAAGCCACCCCGCATCCCCACATCCCCCAAATCGACATCTCCCGTGGGGAGTCAGCAGAGCCCAGCACACTGAGCTTAGGCAGGTCCAAGCCCCTTCCTACTGCACCAAGGCTGTGCAAGGTGTCACACCACAGGCACCGGGTTCCAGAAGCCTGCCCATAGACCAGGGACATATCCGGATCCCCCTGCCTGGGTGCCTCCCAAATAGTTCGAGCCAAACAACCATCTTCCATATCCAGAGGGCCTAGTCCAGTCCCATGGGGGCTCCACAGCTTAAAACAGCATTGGATGGATCAAAGTTAGACTGAGCACATCTCTGGGCATCCCCTTTGACGAGCAGTTGGATTAGAAAGTAGTCTAAGGCTTATGGGATATTGAGGACCAGGCTAGGAGCTGCAGCTCCCTGGAGAGGACTTATGGAAATCGTTTTCTACTTTATATATTATCATTTTAAAATGTGGATTATGTGGAAGGTAACTCCATTGTGGGGCATGCACTATTTTTATAATGGAGTCTTTTAACTAGTGAAAACAGAGCACTGGTGTAAGCACACTGATAGGAGCATACTGATTCTGTGCTTTAGAAAGCCAAAGGGTTTTTTGTTGTTGTTGTTGTTGTTGTTGTTGTTGTTGTTTTAGATATGCCATTTTCTGTTGTTGCTGTTGTTTTTGAAATTTTTTTTATTTTACATCTGGGCTGCAATTTCCCCTCCCTCCTCTCCTCCAATGCCTACTCCCACTCCCTGTCTATTCCTGTCCCCCAATCCACTCCTCCTCCACTTCTGTTCAGAAAAGGGCAGGTCTCCCATGGATATCAACAAAACACAGCATATCAAGTTGCAATTAAGACTAAGCACCTCCCATTTATTAAGGCTGAACAAGATGACTCAATATGAGGAGTTGGGTCCCAACAGCCAGAAAAATAGTCAGAGACAGCCACATTTCATGCTGTTAGGGGGTCCCACAAAAGGGCCAAGCTACACAACTGTAACATATATGCAAAGGGCCAAGGTCAGTCCCATGCAGGCCCCCTGGTTGTCAACTGAGTCTCTGTGAGCTCTTATTGAGGAGCTGATTAGTTGATTCTGAGTTTACTTGTGGTGTCCTTGACCCCACAATCCTTTCTCTTCCTCTTCTTCAGGATTCCCTGAGCTCCACCTAATGTTTGGCTATGGGTCTGCATCTGTTTCTGAGATGCCAAATTTTAAGTGGAAGATCAAAAAGAGAAGAAAAGAAAAGGAAAAGAAAAAGACTGCTTCAAAAAATCATGGCTGATTTGTCTAGCTAGCAATATGAAATATTCTTGAAACAAATTTACACCTGGTCTAGATAAGGTAGGGCTTGAGTTTGATTATTTTGCTTGTTGACAGCCCACATTTTATCTTAGTATTCCACGGAGGCAAAGACCAGCATAGACAATTAATGGAAGAGTAGTGCTAAGGAAAGTGAAAGTGTGTCTCTGGGTTGCTGCCCCTGTCTGACCCTTCCCTTTACCATGAGTGAAGGGTCTCTCTGTAATCCATCTTTTTAAGTAGTGCTTGTCCTGCAATTAAATTACGCCCATGACATTTATATTCAGCTCTGCTATGTTTTATATAAAATTATAGGTGGAAAACAAGTAAACAAATTACTTTATGAAAAACTATGTCTAATGAACGCAAAAGGCCTACAGGACACTATACCTAAGACTTCCATTTCACCTAGGAGGAAATTAAGGGTCAAAAATAATGAGTGAACCTACCCAAGGTCAGTGAGCAAGCTAACGATAAAAAGAAGATCAAATCCAACCTCTCTAAATTTCTAAACATGTTGCATGCCATTGGTAAAGACATTAGAAAGAGATGTCTTCATGGCAATGGACTATAGTGTTGCCTTAAGAACAATATTTGACTCACAATTAGATCCAATTAGAGTCTGACAAACAATGTACGGTCAGCTATTTGTGTCGGTGGGTTTCCATCCACAGATTTGACCAATTTCATACTGGAAACACTGAGGGAAAGAAAAAAATCCCACTAGAGGCTAGAGAAATCACTAAATTAGTAAAATGTTTGCTGCACGGACATGAGAGCCTGAGAATAGTACCACAGCGCTCAGGTCAAAGTCCAGGGCTGGGCCAGGCCGCAGTGGCACATGCCTTTAATCGCAGCACTTGGGAGAGCCAGGAGGATCTCTGTAAGTTCGAAGCCATCCTGGTCTACAGAGCAAGATCCAGGACAGGCACCAAAACTACACAAAGAAACTCTGTCTCGAAAAAAAAAAAAAAAAGTCCAGTGCTGGGGGGATTCAGAGACAGGCAACTCGTGGGAGCTCACTGTTTCAACAATCTACCCGAAATGGCAAGCTCCAAGCCCTGTGAGGAGCTGTCTCAAAAAATAAGGTGGAAGGGCTGGAGGGTTGGCTCAATGGTTAAGAGCAATTATTGTTCTTGCAAAGGACCCACATTTGATTCCCAGCATCCACATGGAGGATTACCACCTTCTCAGGCACTAGAGACCCACGTGGTACACAGACACCTATGTGGGCAAAACACTCATACACACAAAATAATAAAATGAAATCCAGAAAAAAAAGAAAAATATGACAAAAGATAATAAGATGGAAAAACAATCAAGACAGATACCCAAAGTCAAGCTCTTGTTTCCATATGCTCACACATGAGGGAGCACACCTCCCACACATCTGTGCAAACATACATACTCAGCATATAAAATTTTTCTTGTCAATATTCTTTAAACAATATATCATAACAACTACTTACATGCGGTTTTTATTGTCTGATGTATTATGAGTAATTTACAAACAAGTTAAAGTACGTGGGAGGATCACGTAAGTGATCCACAAATGCTGTGCCATTTCATCTAGTCGAAGAATCCCTTAGTCTTGGTGGATACCTGTATACTGCACCCAGCCCCCTGCCTGTACTGAGGAACGACTGTCCAGGGAGGAGCACATTTACAAAGTTTCATAGACAGGTTTTAGTTAGATTTTACCATTCACAGGAACCGGTAAAGGACTATGGTAGAAATTTCTTTTCAGAACTAAGAATGTCCTAGAGCATCAGTAATAACCAGCAACCCATCCATAAATTTACAATCAAGACAGTTAGACATTACGTAAATATTTTAAAATGAAATTCTTTGTGTAGTGTACATTTTTGGATAGGAATGTGTGTGTGTGTGTGTGTGTGTGTGTGTGTGTGTGTGTGTGTGTATGTGTGTATAAAGAAGAAATCATTAATTTGAGAGGGAGTTGGGGATACATGGGAGGAGTTAGAGGCGGAAAAGGGAGCGGAAATGAGATAAATACACACTCATGATTGAAATTCTCAAAAAATAAAATGTTACTTAATTTAAAAATGTACTAGAGAGATTAAGAGCTCTGGCCACTCTACGGAGAATACCCGCACCAACACCGTGGCTCAAATCCCAGCAGATCCAACACTCTCTTCTGACCTTCACAGGCACCAGGCACTCGTGTGGTGCACAGACATCATGAAGGTAAAACACTGATACACATGAAATAAAAACAAATAAAAATTTTAAATCACATTCAACAGCAGCTTGAAATACTTTTTACCACTTTTGCCACTGTATATACCAATTTATTCATACTCAAAATGAACAAATACCTCTCCTGATTCTACTAAAAATATCAAGAAGAGGGAAGCCAGATAATGGACTTCAACTTTAGAACCCGTGGGAGAAATAAATGAAGGAATGTCTACTCCCTGTAGTTCAATCGGGCGGTGAGTGTTTAACAAGAAGCCCTGATTTAAGGCAATCCTATTGGAGAGAGGTTAGCATGACTTATTTAAGGAACACTCGATGAGAAGAGCCCAGACTATTGCTGTGGTAGGAACAGAAAATAATTTTTGAATTTTGCAAAAAGGAGATGTACAAGGACGTAAAATATACTTGACCTGCAAGACACCTCTTTTAAACAAGAAACTATAAAGATGGGAGAAATGGAAGGCTTTATTGTTTATGTTAACACGTGTCTAATTTCTAAGACAATCCCCTAATTATCTAAAATCCAAGTTAATTAGACATGACTTCTAGAAGAAATTAGT